>NC_038252.2:31169811-31234001 GCF_000004515.6 Glycine max
TCAGGTGTGTACTGAACCGATGTAGAATGGTCATCATGATGACACATTCAACATCAGTCATTCTAATAACCGATGTAGAATGCTAGACATTCTACATCTGATGTGGTCTGAACCGATGTAGAGTTATTAATTATTTTTAATTTTTTGCTTTTTGGATAAGTAAAAAAAAAACAGTTGTCTCCAATTAGTAAAGACTAACCTCCTGCGCTCTCCAACCACCCCTTAGCACACCTTATAGAGCCAGTGGTCCTCCTGCACCAAACATATTCATATAAAAAAAAATTCAATGCATATAGATCACAACAAAGCTTCAAAATAGAGAAGTAAAAGTTCCACAATATGAAGGGAATCAGCTGCTTAATGCAGAATCTAAAATTAAGCCAATACCACAAATGTATAAAATATGCAAAAAAAACACTGTCATCAAGATACAACTTGATGATCACAATTCATGACTGATACTGCAATGACAAAGTAAAGAACTTAACGGTTGTACCTATGCTTGCAGAGAAGTAGCGAAGTACCTGTTATTATAATCATTATTGAAATACATATGCAATTTTGGATTTGCACAAAACTCCTATATTTTTTATGCCTATACTGACTAGTTCTCTTAATTATTTAAAAAATATTATACGTTGACATCTTTTTTAATTCCCTTTATTGTTTAAACAACTAGGTAGTGTCCGCCGATAAGGAAAGTGGTTATAAATGTTAAAATACAACAAAGAATATCAAATAAAATTATTATGAAGGAAAAAGTTCTGCTTTTAAATATTTAATATAATATTATATATATATATATAATTTAAGTTGGAACAAAGGAAATTATTATTTACATTTGTTTTTGTAAAATTAAAAACAATAGAGAAACCTATTAAAAATTATAATATATAATAGATTGTAAACTTAATATTTTTATGGCATAGATTATTAAACTAGTTATAATGTTAAATGAATATGAAAATCAAGATATACAATATACAAAATTAAGAAATATATATGTATCAATATAGATTTCAAATATATAAATAAATAATATTAATGTAAATATAAGATATGAAATATAATAATTAAATTTATAAATTATTATTATCCTCTATCCTATGTATAAAGATTAAAATAACTAATTTAAATAAAAATACTTTGAGAAACCATTCTTTAACAAAAGCGTTTTAAGGATTGTTTTATTCTCTCAACGAGACCATTTTTTTAAATTTTTCTTAGCCCCTTATTTCTTTCAGTTTATAATTTTCAATTTTTCTTCTTAATTTTAAAATTGGATTTTAGTATTTTTTTAAGAAATTAACAATGATTAAATAAATTTTCTATCATAAATATAAAATATAATTTTTATGTTAAAACTATTTTATTATGAATTGTAATTATAATTTATATTTTTAAAATTATTAATTATTGTATAAAATAAATATTTATCATGTCCAATGCATAATTTTTTTTGTAGATAGTACAGTGCATAAACTAAAATACTATTAAAATATCAATTTTAAAATATTATGAGACATCAAATTAAATTGAAAGGATATAAAATACTACTATAAAAGGATATAAAATATTATGCGATTTTATGTGTTTGACACAAGTTTGGTAGCACTCTCAATCACCATTCTTTTATAAATTTAATATTAAATTAATTTAACTATTTAATTATTATATATAACTATTAATAAATAAATTTAATTATTTGACTAATTGATATAACTACTTAGAAAATGAATAGTTTATTATTTATGTAACTAATTACATAACTCACACTCCTAACAAGTACGTAAATGTTGGTAATTTTTTTTAATTACGTGAGATTCTATAAACATAGTTTATTTTATAAAAACTTAAAATATAACTTACACACACACACTGTATAAATTAAAGCATGTTTCATGTGGCACGATCATGCCATGGGTTTACTTTACAGTCAAATTATAGAAGGATATTCTTTTATTATGTGCTTGATGTTTCCACTAGTGTGTATAACAATCACAGAAGTAAGATGCATAACATGAGGAGTATTAGTAAGAACATGAAAACTTCAATCCTGACCATATAATATTTTATATATGCATGGTTAAGATTGCTTTTCTTAAATCAAATCTTGACCATCCAATACAGCGATATGATCAAATTATCTCCTCACACGACAATATAAGCCTCCTACATAATACATCAATGTGTGTGTATATAGAGCATACCTTACTGCAGCACCGGTCCCATATGGAATGAAATAGTGTAAGTTGCAAATTTTAAGGCTGCTCAAAGAAAACACAAGTCAGATGAATCCCTGAGTTATCAGGTAATGAACTTTTAAATATTTACATAACAGGATCATGGAGAAACACACCAGATTGATAGAACTGAAGTTTCAAGTTTGGGATTTGGTAAAAGTCCAGCAAATATTACTAGTAGCTCTAATGACCGACCACCACTCAACTGAATGTATCCATTAAGATAGAAACATGTTATTTTTAAAAAAAAAGAAGAAGATAGAAACATGTTACAAACAAAAAGTAAAGAGAAGAAGCAGCATCGAGTCATTGGCCTCCCCAATTATACAAGAAATTGTTACATGGTTTGGAACCACCACATATCCATGGTCTCGAACAATCTTTACATGATATATAATTGAGATTTTCAATTAACGAAAATGAGTTAATTAAACTCGGTTACATGTCACATGGAAAAATAGTTGAAATCAATGGTGGTCTTGGACCATGGTAGTCCTAAACCATGTAATAATTTCTCCAATCATATAGGGGCAAAACTAGAAACTTACCAAATCATAAGTGCAGATGGGATGGCTAAGAAGAAAAACTCTTTGATGCTTCTTAAAGCATTGCTACCTAAAGCTACCTTAGTTTTCTGACATGACGGATAATACTGTGTAAACTATAAGTAACATGACACTGAGCCAATACGAAATTCCAATGGATAAGGCCGCTTCATTTTGTCCAAGTCCCAGTTCAAACACTAGTACCCAACAAATAGGTATATGCAAAACTAAAACAACAACTGAGGTTACAAGCATTGGAAAGATCAAGCTCTGAGTCTGAAAATAACGAACCAAACCTTGAATAACCAAAGAGTGTAGGAATGAGCCAAATGCAGTAGTTTCCAGCTACTAGTGAAATAGCATGATCTTGCCCCAAAAGAACAAGCAGTTTATCCATGAAAATCCATAGGATAGATATTGGGGCACTGCTTAAAATGAGAAAGAGTATTGCACAGAAGACATAGTTTCCAAGCTTATGAAACTGCTCGGTTCCAAATGATTGGCCACATTGAGTTTCCAAAGCACCTGCCATTCCCATCTGCATTACATTTCATGTTCAGTTAACTACCAAGGCACTATGACACTAAAGAAAGCAGAAAACTGTTGTTATCATGCACTATGTGTACAAATGGAATCCACTTAAGAACCTAAAGAAAAATCATGTATTGGAGATTGTCTAAGCATGCCAGTTCATAACAAATACCACATTTAGTAAACAAACAAACACACTCAAGTTTCAATATGTGTGATTGCAATATTGCACCCCTAAAATAGCATTGACAGCTAGAAAATATGTCAGATCAATAGATAAGCTATACAACTAGTCAAAAAACATATGTAAGTATTTCAAAGTAATACATTTACAATTTTAACCAAAAAAAAATAAGCAATACATTTATTAATATATAAAATTACTCACGAGGCTGAATGGAAGACGTTAAATTTATTCTTTAAGCATATAGAGATCACAGAGTCCTAGCAAAAAAATAATATTTTTCCATCACGAGAATTTGTAGAAACTAGTAAGTTTTGACTGCTTGTCTACTTTGATTTATCTTTTAAGAATAAGAATATTATCTTTTAAGACAAATCCTTCAAATTACATAAATTTATTTAAGAAACTAACTTCTCTCGATTATTTGGATGTAAAAATGAGGAAAGGAAAGGAGGGAACATACAAGTATGCTAAAGCCAGTGACATCTGCAAAGGAAGTGGCCAATGCAATACCTGCAAGGGAGAGTTCGCCAAGATGACCGACCAGCCATCATCAATGACACCACCTGTAGCAAAAACTGTGACACTGAGACCACAACCATTGGTGCTGCCATCAAACTCACCTTCTTAAATTCTTGGACAAATCCACTACAACTACTACTACTCATTGAGTTTGAGCTCACCCTCTTGTTTTCTTTTGGCAACAATAAGGTCTCCTCCATTTCTTTCTTTCTTTTGGAGTACCCACGTGAGTGTGTTTAAAGCCTTATCAAGGATACGAGAAGGTGAAGAATGAAGGTCACCCTCTTGTTTTCTTTTATGATTTCTCGTGCAAAAAGTGTGTGCCTTCAAACAAGAGGATTAGTCCAAGACAGAACCGACAATGCTCAGATTATTCGAGAGACAGAGACGACTAGTCAGACTATCCATTCCTATCCATTATTTATGATTGTTTTCTAACTCGCTTCTCGTCTCAGAATTAAAAAAATACTACATTATAATAATAAGTCAAGTCATAATTTAAATATCAGTATATTTTATTTGAAAGTTATATCCATATATGATAACAATATCTGTTACTATGATTTAATGTAATTTTTTCAACTCTTTTTTTGGGTATTCCTCGGCTCAAAATTAATTGGATTCTTGAGTCCCTCTGATTAAATGATCGTTGATCAAAAGGAGGGAATAGCACAAACCCCAATTAACCAATGACCAAAACGGAGTGGAAGCTATCTTTCAGCTTATATACTGTGTAAAACCTTGTCAATTAGATAATTATTATGAGTTAAACATGAAAGAGATACTTTTCTTGAAAAAAGCCAAAATAACTTGTATTAAAATAAAACAGATTTGGATACACCACAAGATGTGATCACTCCAAATAGTCACATATAATACATAAGCTAAAGCACAATTGCACTGAATAATCCAATGAAGTATTTATGAGAAAACACAAACAACAATGCTTGATAAAAAAAAAAAAGCAACTTGACAAGCTACAGAAAAAACCATCTATAGGGATTTTATTTTTACATCAAATTCACAAACCTCAATCTATGGACTCTGTTATTATTTGAGATTGTTGCTCCTCAAATAAAGATTGAATTCTCTACAGTGAACAACATACCCTGGTATTTAGCCAAAAGAATATAACCAACTCCAGAAACATACATCTAAATAATTTTCCTTTTCCCATTTCCTCTCTTTTTATTGCATTTAAATAACAATACTATATCTCAGGGCAATTAAATGTCCTGTTTCTCCTGGCAAATAACAATACTATATCTCATGTTTACTTCCTACCTTAACAGAGCTTCCAACTTCCTCTAGTTTCTGCATTAGTAGCAGCTCCCCAAAAGGATTAGGATCATGTTTCAATGACATTGATGGAGACATCTAAAAATCAAAGAAAACAACAATGGGTGAGAGAGAGAATGAGACAACAAGTAAGCAGCAAGAACAATGAGTTCTAAGTTCTAAGCGATATAAAGGTACATAGTCCTATTTTTTTTCCACTCACCTAGTCCTATTAGAGCAAAACTGTAGGCACATAGTCCTATTTTTTTTATTTTTTTCCAACAAGAGCAAGTTAAACACAAACTAAAACTTAACACATTCAAACAACTAAAACATCACGTGTTTTCGTACTGTGGGGAATGTGTTGCTGGTGTAAGAGATGAGCAAAATAGAATCCCACCACTACACATAGAGTTTGGTCCACGTTTCTTTCCGAATCCCACCACTACAATCAAACAGAAAGCAAAATTAAAACCCATTTCACGAAATCCCCAAATTCACAATCTCTACTATTCTAACACAACAAAATCGGATTTTTCAGTAGAAAATGGAAAAAACAAATAAAAACTAAGGATGTTGAACATTGTGGGTATAGGCATCTGAACACAATCCTTACCTCTTGGAGCAGCAACAATATTAGGGTTAGGTGTTTCCGTTCTCACAAAAACCCTACCCTTCACCGGAGACGGGACAGAGTACAGGTTGGGAAATGTCCACGATGAGCTTGTGGAGGTCAGGGCAGGGTGAAGGGTGAGAGTGAGATGTATGGAGGTCACGGCAAGGTGAAGGGTGAAGGGCGAAAGGGAGATGGAAAGACATGCGCGTACCAAGACTTAATAAAAATAACTACAAATGAGACAAAGGCGGTTTTTGTAAAAAACCGTAGTAATAGGCTTACAAACAAAGGCGGTTTTATAAAAACCGCCTTCGTAACGTTTGTATCAAAAGCGGTTTACAAGACCCGTCGTTAAGCTTTATAAAAAGTTAGGTATTAATTTCAAAAATGCCACCGCAAGCTGTATTACATCGATTATTTCATAACCGACTTAGATTCAACGATGTTGAATCCCATCTTTATACGATCATGGTTACCTAATAAACAATTATAAAGGTATGAAATGCAACTAAAAAAAACTAAAAACATTATAAAAAAATAATTAAAAACACACTAAAAAATTTATAGAGACCATAAACTTAACGCACCTTCCCAATTAAACATTCTCTCTTTTTTTTTTTTGTCAATTCCGATAATTTCTACCAAATTCTTCTCCTTATCAGTGTAATTGACACAAAAAACTTGAGAAAATTTTATCACATCAAATAACTTAATGAAAAGGCAGATCCTTAACCCGGAGAATAACAGCATTGTTCGTGAGATTGTCAACTTAAACTATAAGACACCAATAAAAGTTTTCTTTTTCAATGTATCATTATTCTTCTTCTATTATCTTTGTTTTTTTCCCTTTCATCTTTGTTGTTTTTGTCATTACAAAATGTTATGGTTAATATAGATATCAATTTTTATTAAAAAAATCATGAAAATTTTTGGTGACATGTGAAGTTAATGATTGACATTTACAATATTAATTAGATCTTTGAAAAAAAAAGTGTAGTTTGTCTTATATGTAATTATATTTTCTAAAAGTTCATAAATTATTTTGAAAATTATAAAACTATAAATAATTTATACAAAATTTAATATTTGCATATATATTTTAAAATTAAGTTTATTTTCTTATAATCGACCCCCTTTAACTATATCTTTTTATTTTTTATACCAATACAAATGAATATTTTTTAGTTCATATTTATTTTTTACTAGAAATAATCATGTCCAAATCAAGCACTACTAGACATGGCAAGAAAACCCGTATTCATGGATACCTGTCCGAATCCGTCTCGACTTTAACGGGTAATACTCGAGATGATCAGTTTTGGGTTTGGGTTCGGGTTCGGGTTTTTCCCGATAACCAAAAGTTGGATACGGGTACGGATATGAAATTACTACATCTGCCCCGACCCGGAACGCGGACCCGTCTCGCCACTTAAAATTTTTAAAATTTTTGCATAATTTAATCAAAAGGCCTAGAATTTCTATTATTAGTTAATTTTATTTTAGAATTTTTACATAATTTAATATTTTTTCTTAATAATTTTTGTAAACACATGCGCTATAATAAATTTATTGATATATAAATAGTTAAAAATAAATGTTTAATAATCAATTTATTTTTTTAAAAATCAAATTTTTAATATTTTCTTTACAAAAAAAATTATGTTTCTAATTTGAATCGGACACTGAATGGGGTTGGAGATATACGATACCTAACGAGTACGGGGATGAAACATGTTAAGAAGTCGGGATCGGGGAGACAATACCCGTCCCCACCCGATCCCATTGACATGTCTAAGCATGTAAAGTGAGTATATTATAACAACTTATAATTTATAACATTTTATCATTAAGTTTCCAATGACTCATGCTCATTTTTTAATGTCAGGCGCATTTTTTCAACTATTGTCTAAAAGCTATTATTGAAAGTTCTCATTTTAAATGTTTCATTCACAGGCGTTTTGTGCATATATATATATATATATATATATATATATATATATATATATATATATATATTGTATGAAATAAATAAATATATAACATAATCATAATTTAAAATTGAATTGAGTTGTTCATGATCTTGCATCGAAATGAATTTAAGCTGGGGAAAAAAATATTCTTATAGAACTTGAGTTCCGCTTTAAGCTGAATTAATTCTTATGAAAAAAAAGATTCTTCATTTGCTTTAAAAGATTTTGAAAATTTTCATAACTTAAAGTGTTGTTACAGAAGATTAGACGTTGAAGGAGTAGAAAAATTGAAGTGTTACCAAGACGGCCGTTTAGACTAAGTGAGTGTTTGGAAAAGATTAATAAACGTGAATCTAAGCTTCTCTTCACGTCCATAGTTTAAAATACGAAGAAATTATGGAAATTAATTTCTCATTCTCGTGAATCGATTTTGTAAAAACGGGAAAGCAAACATGCTATAAAACAGCCATTTCATTTAACTATTTAGCTTAAGTAGAAAAAAGTGGTCGAACACATTAGCTGTCAATCAGTTCATGTATGTTTGAAAACGGATAAAATTAAGAAAGAGATGGAAGTATTAATCTGGCATCAAATAACATCATCAGTAGCAATGGTCAAAGGATGGATTGGAAGCAATAACATAATCTAACAGCTATGTTGTGGTTGACTTTTAAGCTTAAAATATTGAAGTGATCAAGCACAGTCATGAGTCACCAACACCAAGCCAACAAGCTTTCATATTACCAAACTACACTATCGAAAAAATTTGAAGTTAGTGAATATAGGATATAGCACACGAAAAATAATTTTATATATATATATATATATATATAGAAAGACTAATAATACATTTTTTTAATACATTAACACTCCTCATACACTTTTATTGGCTGAAGTTTATAAAAAAAATTCAAAATTTAATGAATTCGATTCTCTTTTATTTTTATAATTTTCAATAAATTTTAACAACAATAAAATAAAATGTATGTTAAAAAAAGTGTATTTAAAAGTTTGTTATTAATACTTTCTTTCTATATATTCATTCAAGTATGGAGTGCAATACAAGATATGTAGTATTAAAATATCTTTCTTTTAACATTATGTAAGCTCATTCATTGACATAAGTTCAACTCAACCTAAATATCCAATCAATTAAGTTTCCTTGTGGATTTGTGTCCGTACACTCTATAAATTCATATGCCATGAGAGAGTCAGAAATCAACCAAACATTACCTCCGGCAACCTCAAACTATGACTCTCTTTAATTTCTCCTTCGTGTGTAGTATCATTCTTCTTCTTTCATTAAAATTCTTGTTCCAAACAAGAAGATTCAAGAATCTCCACCATAATCTGAAACCTCCACCAACTCAAACAACCCCTCCACCAAACCTTGCATGGCATGTCCCAAAAAGTATGGCCAAGTCTTCTCCCTCTGGTTCGGTTCTCGTATCGTCCTCGTCGTTTCGTCTTTCGCCGGAGTGCAAGAATGCTTCACGACATCGTCTGGGCGAACCGGCCTCGCTTTCTTGCAGGAAAGTACATCGGCAATGACAACACCAGCATGGCGTTTTCGCCCTACGGCGACCACTGGCGCAATCTCCGCCGCATCATCACGCTTGAGGTTCTCTCAACGCAACGTTTGAACTCTCTTGGAAATGCGAAGGGACGAGGTAACTTTGTTCTTGTATTTTTTTTTTATTATTGACTTGTAACTTTGTTCTTGTATTTTTTTTATTATTGGCTTGTAACTTTGTTCTTGTATTTTTTTTTAGTTTAGTTTTTGTTTAAAAGGCTCCTAGAATTTGTTATTTATTTTTAAAATATCCTAACAAAGGCATGCTGACATGATTAATTAACAGTACGTTGTTGATCCCAACAAAGTGATATGTTAGCAAAAAATGATCTCAGCAAAAAATGTTATACCACACATGTCACATTAACAAGAACTTAAAAATAAAATACAGGACTAAAAAATGAAATAAATATAATTTATAGAACTAAAAATAAAAAGTGAAATATTTATAAAGATGTATATAAAAGGCATTAAAGTCTCACTTTAAGGTTTTTCATCTATTTTATTTGAAAGTCTGACTAAAGTGAATGGTTATTTATGTGTTTTTTATTTATTTAAAGGTTTGATACTTAGTAGACTGTTCGATAACTTAAGCTAGACTTTGAAAATGACTTGATCAAGCATAAAAAAAATAGTCCATGAGTATAATCATAAGGCTTGTTTAAACCAAGTGTGACTTGATAAAAGGCATATAATCATAAGGCTATGGTCTTCTGGGTGAAAGTCATAAGTAATTATATATGATGGTGGTTTAAGAATTACACCATGAATTAACAATGAAAAACACAAGAACTCATGGTGTCACCATGAGATATAACTTTGAAACCGTACAAGTAATGTAAATAAGCTTTTACGAGTCTCACATCAAATAAAATAAACTATTTGATGTTGTCTTTTAAGTCATGAAATTCTCCCACATAATAGACTAGTCCTAACACAAAACCTTTTATTATTACAAGCCGTGCGTTCCTAATATTTTTTTATTTTTAATATTTTTCTTTCTTCTTTATCTTAATTCTATAATTTATTTATAAGTTATTATGTAAATAACATCTCTCAGGACAGGTTTTTGGAAAGAAAAAAAAAAAGGGAAGAGGCCTGTGATGTAAGTAACGTAGAGGAAGCAAGGCAATTTAGAGAGATTATTGAAGAGTTGTTGACGTTGGGGGTTGGTGACGGCAAATTGACCAAAACGGATTTCTTTTAGAAATTTATTTCCAAAATTAAGGAATGTTTTGCCTATGGAAATGACGAGACACCGTCCACGTGAATCTCAAATAGACATTTTTATCAAAAGTTATATCCGTTTTAACTTTCTGTAAAAAAAATAAAAAAACATTTCACCATTACTAATAGTGAAATCCGCCACGTGTCTTGCCTTCTCCATTGGCGAATTATTGCATAGGACATGATCGTCTTGTAGATGAACATGACATTCCAAAACTCTATTTTCTCCAAAATATTGTCCTTCTTCTATATTTATATCTATTCAGTCTAGGCATGTCATAAAGTCATCGGTTTTAGAAACCAATGTAGTATATTAGCTGTTAATTCAAGAACGTCGCCTGTTGTTTTACTAACATCAACTTTTTAATAACTGATGATGTTACACCATTGTAAAAAGTATATTTAATAGTAGTGAATTAAGCTTACACTGGCAGCACAAAGGTAGGAGAAAGGATAATGATTAGCGTCTAGGTGTCAATAAATCAATTAACTCAAAAATAATTCGAAACTTGTTAAATTTAATTTATGAATTAAATGAGTTGAAGTTAAATTAAAAATTAAACTCGTTAAATAAATAAACCGAATTTAAATTGTATATAATTCAACTTCTTTGATTCATATATATATTTCTGTTACAACACAAGACACAGTTGTTCATTAAAAATCAAGTTGGCCTAATCTTGTGTGAAGGATCGCAATTTCATAAGTATAAAGGTATACAACCAGGTTTGAAAGCACTATATATGTCAGATTAAAGATCCATATCATCAATAATACCACATAAGAACAACGACGTTCTACATAAAAACAAAAACATCCATATCCTTCCAACATGGTATTATTATGGACAGTTTGTTATATATCTTCCACTTTATGTTAATTAGCTAGCGGTTTTGGCTTTTTTGAAAAGTGAAAATATGATTATCATTATCCATATTTACTAATTATCTAGCATCTAACGACTTATGAAAAAGGAAGCTACCTAGTGGTCATCCTTAATGAAATTATGAAGTAGTCACAATATGATACGTATTGTATAAGAGGGAAGCTGCAAAATAGGAAAATAAGCAGTAAAACAGAGACTACACAGAAAGATGCGAGAGTAAATGTTTTCCCAAATCAAAAAAGATTCTTTAAACTCCAATTCTCATTTTCAATTTCCTCCCCCTTTCTACAATCAGGATTCATATGATGGAATCCCCTTTCCAATACTCTCTCTTTTCTAAGTAACTCACTCATAAAATCCATTTTTGGTAATGTATTTGATACTAACATTTCACTAGATGGAGCGGCACAGGCCTATGGTATTCTAGAATCTCATGCAATTATGTGATAGGCTACAGGTCAAGATTCGACAACATGCATAACGATGAGGTTGATCCCTTTGTTTTTTAATGTTAATTAAATTGTTTTAAAAATTACTAACACATTATTTTTTTAGTTCCATTAGATGCCTTACAGAGGTTTTGAGTCATTTATGCCAAAAAATGCATACAAGGATTCCAAAAATATGGAGTGTTTGTGTAGCCTTAATTTGTTTTCCAGTGGTAGCATGGCATCAAACTAATAGGGCCAAGACATATCAAATCCATTACATAATCTTGATAAAGTCCATCATACTGACATGATAGGACATAGTGACACAAATTGGGCAGATGAACATCAACGGTGGATTGCAATTTGGAAGGAAAGATGCAAACATGTGTTAATCAACCAACTAATTCTAGGAAAGATTAAACATATGAGTCACTACATGAATCGGTACCAAGAAAATTAAAAAATTTACCTAACACAGTTTGCAACTTACCCAAACGTTGCTGCTACATTTGTTTCAGCTCTAGACATGGAAACTGAACAATATCCTTTACATCAAGTCCACCAGTCGTTGCCATCACACATGATGCAGGACTACACCCACATGCTTAATTATATGAATTCACGCCACAACCTCTTCATCATCAAGAAGATTATGGATACAGTCCACAATTGTTTAGTGCTAGCGTAAAAGACTTTATGAGCAATCTCATGGGTACAAATCTTTGAACATCGAAGTTTGTTTATGCTTACATGCAAAGTATGTCCATACATTCGTTTGCATCCTTTCACCAAAGTATTGTCAGCAGTTCTTCCACTAATGATTTCGTCCAAGAAGAACAACATGTTGTTCATGATGAACAACTTGAACCACAAGAACATGAACCGCTGTGTTGACAACCGACAAAAAATAGACAACCTCTTTGATGTGGACTGGTAGACGTAGACGACATTAATTGCTTGTCCTTGCTAATTATATCCTATTATGTTGATTGTCAATTTTCCTATTGAGTGAATGAACACTGAACAATGCATTAATTGATTGAGTATTACATTTTTCTTATACGAATTGACTGAATATTCATTTCTTCAAGACAATTTGACTGCACATTATTTTTTTTCATACGTTTTGATCTCACATTACTTGTTTCAAGACCAAGTGACAACGCAATGCTTTCTACGAGACGATTTGACTAAACATTGAATTTTTCGAATAGCACAAACCAAACATAATTAATTAAGACTCAATCTAAATCATTTATATTGTTAGTGCAATCTCAGCTGTTGGTATGAGTCACGTAAAAATAATAGATCACCTAATATTTATACCAGTAAGGGGAGTTAGATGCAACCCAATACCTTTGGCTGATATTCACTTTATCTCATCATTTTCAAATCATTTTTTTCACGAAGTCTCATTCATCATGGACTTATCCATGAGAGTTTCTCAACATTGATAACTCAGACATCTCATCCTTTGTTCGCCCTTCTAACCCAAATTTGTCATCCTCCAGTTCAACAACACTTATTCCTAGTCTCGTAGGAGTCGTAGAAGTTGTCATGATGAATCAGCAACCTAGGGAGCCACTCCCAACTCAATAATTCATAATTTGTGCCCACCAAGTAACTCAACGTGAATTTAACAACAATCCATGGTCATATGCTTTAGATTTTGTTCAATCACAAGGTTAGCTACCGTAAAACATTTATTGTATTTCATACACCTAAACATTCAATTGATTGTTGAATTCGTATTATTGTAGGATTAGTAAATGTTGATGACACACCTCACGGGACATCGTTATGGTCCATTATTTATACTTTTGATAGTGTATCTTTAACGATCGTCATTGTCAAAACTTGTACCTCCAACGGTTTTGGCGACATGAGAGTTGCGTTTAAGGTAGTCAAGTTTAATTCAGTATCTAACAATTACATTGCTATTTTTCAGATATTCATTCATGAAAATTTTAATTTCAGGATCTTATAAAGACTATTGTTGCCACTTTAAAATGGACAATCATAGAAGATAAAGATTTTAGTCAATATATGATGAATATTCACATTGGTTTTGTCTTAGTTTTACGAGAGGTAAGTTTCTTATTCTTGTTGTTAAATACGTACTTGTTGCGTCATATAAAGTTTATTTTTTTATTGAACTAAATGGTATACTTTACATGCGACTGTGTTTTGTCCATTTCCTTCTCATTCTAAATGTTATTTGAATATTACACTGAATAATATTGTCAAGGTAATGTTTTTGCATTTTAGGTTATCAATAATTTTGGTATTTACAAATTTGCATTGCATGTCCATTGTTGTTAATAGTTGACAAATGTGTTTCCGAAGGAAAATTGACCTCTCGTAAAAAAATATATATTTTGTGCTTGCAACATGTCATATAAGTGTGCTTAGTAATGATTTTATTATTCCTGTTTGTTTTTTATGGTACTTATTATGTATGTTTTAGGAATTTTGTGTAATCTTCTTTTATGTGCAATCTTGTTTTATTTTATAGATTATCATCTAAGTTCAATCAGTATGTCTT
Organism: Glycine max; assembly: GCF_000004515.6. Taxonomy (NCBI): domain Eukaryota; kingdom Viridiplantae; phylum Streptophyta; class Magnoliopsida; order Fabales; family Fabaceae; genus Glycine; species Glycine max. The sequence goes on from NC_038252.2 coordinate 31,184,363, forward strand.
TTTAATAATAGTAGAAATCCCCATTTACATTAAGTTTTTCTATTTAATATGATATGTTAACTAATAATTAGTTAATTATATTATAAAAGGATATTAATAAGGATTTGAGAAAATAAATATTGAGGGGCATGACACATCATTAAAATTATTTGATTTCATTTAAGTATTAATTATTTATTTTTTAAATACTATAATAGATTAATTCATATTTAAATACTCACAATTTTATATCAATCATCAATGTAAATTATTAAAATTGAACGTGTCTTATTTATTTAATTTTTGTTTAGGTAAAATAATTAGATCACTTAAATAAATGTATTTTTTATAAATATTTAACTAAATTATATTTATATTGAGTATTTAAATATATGTATTTTTATTAAATATTATTATAGATAAATTATATTTTGTTATAAATTAATAAACTAAAAATTCAAAACAAAAAAATGTAACAAAAAAATAGAAAATAATTTTTAAAAAATAAAAAAGAAAAAAACTAAAAACAAATCACATTTTAAACTGTGTTTAAAAAAACATCTCATGAAATCCACTTTATAAGGTTGTTTACAAAAAGATAACATTATGAAATCAATTACAGGTGACAAATCGGTTTGGAGGGGATCAATGTCTTACCATGGATAATATTTTGTATTATTTGCGTGAATAATTTTTGAATTATATTATTTAAGTAATCATTTTTTTTTATTTGTGTGAAAAAATCTCCAAATTTCATCTATTCGTTTCCTATCTTCACCAAGTTTGAGTTTTATATGTTACCCTTTATTAACCTTGGAAGGGCATTTGCAATGCTTCTATTATTTTATTTTATTTATCAATTTTATTCTCGTACGTAGGATAAAAACTTCTTCTGGATTCACATATGTAGAACCATCTGGAGACAAAATTATTATATGGTCTTCATGGGAATTTATATTCAAATTTTTTAAGTAAAATTTTGAATTTGAGTTTTATGAAAAGAATAAAAAATATCGATAGTAAGGAAAAATTTTCGGTGGTCAGTTATACAACGTTGTCTCATAAAAATTAATCCTCCACAAAGCTAACAAATACTTCCTACCTAAATCTTGATAAAAAGAAATGTGAAGAAAACATTAAAATAGGAATTATGGTTGTTAGCTTTTATGTTCTGATTGGTAAGACGATCATGTCCAAATGATGAAAATTAACAAAAACAAATTATGTTAACGAAAATATTAATTTGTTAACACGACTTACTTTTTTTTTTATCTCATTTATAAAATCAACTTAATTTTCTAAACTACTTTTCACACTAATTAATAGAAGGCATGAATTTTTAATTCATTTGAAATGTTTCAAACAAGAATACTTTCTCTCCCTTATTTTAAATGTCATATAGTTAAAATTACAAGAATAAAAGGAGCCAGTAGATCGAAACAAAATCTAAACTAAATAATATATAATATATATATATATATATATATATATATATATATATTATAGAAATGATGTTATTAAATAAATCAAAATTAGTGAACATTTCTATATTTAAGTATGAATTCTTAACAAATTAATCCTTAAAATTTTTAATTTAATATCAAATTGATACTTAAAAAATAAAATTTATTATTATTCTCGTTTCTAAATACAAAACTTTTTAATTAATTCATATCCTTTAAAAAAATAGTTAATAATATTAAATTCATTAGCAAATGTATTATTTTTTTTAAAATTACCCATGAAGAAATTTATTATCTTCCTCTTTTTACTTAACTACTTTTTACCTACCTAATTAACGTGTGCTAACTTTTCTTTTCATTTCTTATAAAAGAGATAATATATTTAGTTTTTAAATTCACAAAATTCAAACGTATCGCACTATTGCAGATTAAGTTAGTTTTTTTCATAGTTTAATAATCAATTTATATGTCATCATCTCACATTTTTAAAAACCAAAATAAATATTTACCCACCAACAAATCAAAGTTTCTTTTTATGATGATTTAGTGCCATTGTCATTTAGTGCAAAGAGAATTAGATCTCTATGTAATAATGTCCATCCCAATGGATGAAATCATGGATTACTTCATCTCAATCAAAACCTAACTATCCAACCAAAGCTCCCACATGGATTTATTTGTCTTCATATCCACTGTCCCATGTCTTTTATAAATATATATATATATATATATATATATATATGCAAGTGGGACTCATAAATTACAATCAACCAAACACAACACTTCACTCTCAAGCTTCAAGCATGACTCCTTTTTACTTCCTCCTATTTGCCTTCATCCTTTTCCTCTCCATAAACTTCTTGATCCAAACAAGAAGGTTCAAAAACCTTCCTCCGGGACCATTTTCTTTCCCTATAATCGGAAACCTCCACCAACTCAAGCAACCCCTCCACCGCACGTTCCATGCCTTATCACAAAAATATGGCCCTATTTTCTCCCTCTGGTTCGGCTCCCGTTTTGTCGTCGTCGTTTCGTCGCCGCTCGCGGTGCAAGAATGCTTCACCAAGAACGACATCGTCTTGGCCAACCGCCCTCACTTCCTCACCGGCAAGTATATAGGGTACAACAACACCACCGTCGCCGTTTCCCCCTACGGCGACCACTGGCGCAACCTCCGCCGCATCATGGCGCTCGAGGTTCTCTCCACCCACCGGATAAACTCCTTCTTGGAAAATCGGAGGGACGAGATCATGAGGCTCGTGCAAAAGCTTGCTCGGGACTCGCGCAATGGCTTCACCAAAGTAGAACTTAAATCCAGGTAACAGTAGTTTATAAGGAAAAAAAAAACTATTTATAATAATGTTATTTATTAAAAAAATCACACATGATAATTTAGTATGTTATTGAAAAATATATAAATTGTGATTTATAATTAAATAATAATATAAAACTAATTTATCGTATGTTGATACGTAATATTAAACTCATATTTTATATAATATCATTTTTATTAATTTCTTTTACCATAAATAAACATTACTAAGTATACTTTGGAACACAAATTAAAAATTAAGAGAAGGTTTAGTAATATACTTTCTAACTCATTCTTTTTAACACACTCTTTCATTAGTTAAAATTTATTAAAAATTAAAAAATAAGAAAAAAGTCATTAAATAAGATATAAGATTCAAAAAATCTGTAATTTCTTTTAAATTTTTTAATAAATTTTAACTAATAATAAAAATTATGTTCAAAAGACTGTACTACTCGAGAGTGTATTATTAATATTTTTTAACAATTAAAAGTAAATCCTTTTCATTGAAAAACATGATAATACACTCCTGCTAATTTTAAATGTAAGTATCAAATAAAATGGTTTTATATGTTGATTTGTTAACCCTTGTTCCTAATGCACGGGTTATTAATAAAACCTTTTATTATACTGGATTTCATTATTCTTTATTTTTTTTGCTCTTTTTCTTAATTGTAATAAGAAAAAGAATTATTGAATTTTATATTTTCATTTAATCAAAAATTATTATTTACAATAAATTTATTAATTTTTATAAAATTATTTTAAAAAATAATATTAATAATAATTTATAATTAAATGATAGTAAAAAACTGTTTTATTTCATTATTGTTAAATTCAAATTCTATAATTTATTGTATTAGTAATTCTATAAAACCTCTGAATCCAGGTTTTCGGAGATGACATTTAACACTATAATGAGGATGGTGTCAGGGAAGAGGTACTATGGTGAAGACTGTGATGTGAGTGATGTACAGGAAGCAAGGCAATTTAGAGAGATCATTAAAGAGTTGGTGACGTTAGGAGGGGCTAATAACCCTGGGGACTTCTTGGCTTTGCTTAGGTGGTTTGATTTTGATGGTTTGGAGAAGAGACTAAAGAGGATTAGTAAGAGAACCGATGCGTTTTTACAAGGACTCATTGATCAGCATCGTAATGGAAAGCATCGTGCCAATACTATGATAGATCATCTTCTTGCTCAACAGCAATCACAACCTGAATATTACACCGATCAAATCATCAAAGGACTTGCACTGGTAATTAATTAATTATTACTTTGTATGCATAATCTTCGTTTTTACAATATTTAGTGCGTAGTACGTGTGTTTGGAAATTGGAATTATATTTTTAAATAATACTTATTTTTAAAAAAAAATGCTGAAATTATTGATAAATATGAAATATTATTTTTTAGAAATGAACTAAAGTAAATACGCACTGTATTAATAAATATATTGTCGGGATTATTTATATTTGCACTCAATCGTACGTCTTTTAGCTTCCATATACTGAGCTATATAGCTGCAGCCACATATTCAAGATTAGGATAAGTTTATGAATGAAGTGCATAAAACAAAATAGTACAGGAAAAGAAGATAAGAATGGCAGCATAGTGTAGATGCATGGAACATTAAAAATGGCAGTTGTGCCTGTGGCCCCAAGAGACCCAAGTGTTGACTTGTGAGCCTGCACTGGTCCTGAGACCAATGGGAGTGTTGGAAACGAAAACTTGGAAAGTAAACAAGTAATAGAAAATTAATGAATAGTGCTTGATTGTCGTGTGGAATATATAGGCTCCTCTTTTTTTTTTCTTCTTCTTCTTTAGGTTGTCATTAAAGACCTTATTTGTTATATTGATATTTATTTTTGGACTTCTTTACAGGTAATGCTACTTGCAGGAACAGATACATCAGCAGTAACTTTAGAATGGGCAATGTCTAATTTATTAAACCATCCAGAAATATTAAAGAAGGCAAAAAATGAATTAGACACTCATATAGGACAAGATCGTCTAGTAGATGAGCCTGACATTCCAAAACTCCCTTACCTTCAAAGCATTGTTTATGAGACACTTCGTTTGCATCCTGCTGCTCCAATGTTGGTACCCCATTTGTCTTCAGAAGATTGCACCATAGGAGAATATAATATCCCACAAAACACAATTTTGTTGGTGAATGCTTGGGCCATTCATAGAGATCCCAAGTTGTGGAGTGACCCAACACACTTTAAGCCTGAGAGGTTTGAGAATGAAAGTGAAGCAAACAAGTTACTTCCATTTGGGTTAGGGAGGAGGGCTTGCCCTGGAGCTAACTTGGCTCAACGCACACTGAGCTTAACTCTGGCCTTATTAATCCAATGTTTTGAGTGGAAAAGGACTACTAAAAAAGAAATTGATATGACTGAAGGAAAGGGACTTACTGTGTCAAAAAAATATCCCTTAGAAGCTATGTGCCAAGTGTGCCAATCACTGACAGTTAAGGATATTTATAACTTCTAGTGCTGTTAAAAGCATAAACATCTTATAATGTTTTTGAAGAACTTATATATGTAAAATAAAATTTATAGTAGTGCTTTATTTATTCAATGTTTTGAGTGGAAACGAACTAGTAAGGAAGAAATTGATATGACTGAAGGAAAAGGGATCACTGTGCCAAGGAAATTTCCTTTAGAAGCTATGTGCCAAGTGTGTCAATCACCAACAATTTAAGGATATTTTGTAGCTAGTGTTGTTAAAGCACACACATGTTGTAGTGTTCGAAGAAGATATAAAAAGGTATAAATAAAACAAAATTAATAATACTTGTGTTAAAATAAAACATAGGATCAAGCTTATTCTTCAAAAGTACTTACACTTTTAATTTTTTTTCCTGCATTTTTTGCTTTTAAGTTATCTATAAATTTTCTTATTAGTTATACTGAAAAGAGAAGAAAGGAAGAGAATTGTGTGAAAATATAGTGTGCATGTGTGTTCGGTTGAGAAGAGTTTTGTGGAATTTTGAGTTTTAATATGGGCCGGGTCTCATACCTCTTATTTTTTACCTACCAAATCACTTTTATTAATTCAAATATTTCCAATATATTTCACTCCATTTTATTCTTTTTTTCCCCTCACAACCAAACTCACCATAAATGTGACTTAACATTGGCTTTGTGTCTGCTTCGTGGCAGATGCTAAAACAATCAAAGTTAATCAAGTAGCATTAAATTTTTGTGACCGACACTAATCTAAATAAAAGGATGACACTATTTGTGTTGACCAATAAAGGGTGACAATCAATAGCTACAACTTGAATGACGCTAAAGTTGATGCTAATTAGAAGAGAGGACAAACGAAGTTGTTTGTCTGCGTAGGACCTTTGTGACAACACCTCTAATAGCTTCTTTTCATGCATTTTCTCTTTTTTTTTTCTCTTGCTCTTATTGCTCTATGTGTGTGGCTTACGCTTTGGTATTTACCTCCACTATTGCTCCACCATTGCCATCTCAAAAGGCCTAGGTGATTTTTAGCCGCACATTCTATGAAGCACGGATACCCCAGTCGATACCCATAACCATCCATCAACGCCACCTCTCAAAATCATTATCGGCGGTGCACAACCTAGCCCACCTCCAAAAATCACCACTCATTAAAACAAATCATTGTTGTCAGAATTATCCTAGAAGAAGCAACCAAAGAAAGAAAGTGAAGGAGACGTGAGAGATTGGGGTAGAGGAAGAATATATAATAAATTAATTAAAATTTATTAGTAAAATTATTAATATATAATAAATTTATTATATAAAAATATTAATGATGTTCACGTTTTTAAATTTAGGTTAAATATTATTTTATCGTCCTATTTTCTTAATTTTTTTATTTTAGACTTTCTATTTTTAATTGATATATTTTCTCCCTTTTAAAAACTGTGATTGTAATTGTTTTATTTTTTTAATTGATATATTTCATTTCTTATTTTTAAAAATTCATAATTTTAATTTTCGTTACCAATTCCTAATGTTCACTATGTTTTTTTTAATTCTTTTTTATATAAATTAATTTTAGTAGCAATTAAGTAATTAAAACAGCATCTACTATGTGGGTAATAAATAAATATGTCTCTGTAAACAATAAAGAATATACTACCAACTCTGAAATTGGTCATAATAACTAAAATCATGAAATTTTTTTAAAAGTGAGAGACAAAATATCTTAATTAAACAATGTGAGACTGAATTTGTGAATTAAAAAAATAGGAAAACAAAAATTATATTTTAACTATAAATTTAAATTATACTATAAATTTATGTCAGATCTTATTGAATAATGTTTATTTAATTTTAAATTACATGTATTGCCAAATAGGTAAAATTAATGATTGATCATTGTCTCTCACCCAAGTGATTACAAACCTATTTTATAGTTTGCAAAATAAATCTCAATCAATAAGTGTTTAATACGAATGTGTAGTTTGTTTCATTTTTTTTAAATGACTCTTTAAAACTAAATTAACATCAATTACTAAATTGTATAACATATAAAACAAATATCAAAATGAAATTGATTAAAAAACTTTGAAAGTTATTAATTGTTATACAAACAACTAATTGTGTCTACTTAAGATACATTTAATTAAATAATTTGTAAAAGTGCCATCACATGAACCCGATAAGATTGATGCAGTGGAATAAGAGGTTCCATTGTATTCACACATGAGGATACAATGGAGAACTCATATTTGATTTCCTTTTTGTAAGAAAAATTTCCTTGAGCTAGCAAATGCCATGCACCCCAAGCGGGATTAAAAAAAATACTATATATAACTTTAATATTATGGACATTAACTATTGATTGTTCATATATATTAGTCCATTTAATAAATAATTAATTAATTTAATAATAAACTAATTTACAGAAATTACACTTATAAATTAATTTAAAAGTTATACTTAACAATTTATAAGCAAATATTAAATAAAATTCTTTTTTTTATTGGTAAGAATCAAATATAGTGTCAAAAGATTTATAATTATTCACACATCCTAGTCAACAAATTGAGCTAGACCCTTCTGACTCTTCATTTATAAATATAAAATTAAGTTAAGAATTTAAATTAATTGAATTAATTGTTAATATACAATTAATTGAATTAATTGTTAATATACAATTAATTACACATTTCTAATAAATATTTGAATTAAAATCACATTAACTAATTTAAATGGCCATTTTATATTTAGGTTAAAAGTAATGATTCATTTGAAATTTAAAATCACATTAACTAATTTTAATTATCTAATTTGAAATAATCTACTATATATAAAAAAAGGTTTGATTCTATAAAAATTTATAAATTATAAAATTAATATGACACGAGACACTAAATTAGTTTTATGTAAACTAAATTCTTGCTCTCATGTGATGATAACCTGTATTAAAAATAAAACGACATTAGGACCATTTTAAAAAAAAAATCCCTCATTACTACTAAAAAATAAAGCTGCTCTGGGATCAACATCGAAGCAAATAATTTGAACTACACATTTGCTGGAAACTCCACTCTATTAAAAAAACCATCCAATTTTCTGAAAAAATAAATTGTTAAAATTTATCAGGATCACTCACATTTAAATAGAAGAAAAACCAAGAACATTTTGATATTTTGTAGTAAAATAAATTTCGATTTGAAATTGCTTCCTGAAATTGCTTCATAAAAAATATTAATAGTGAATATTTTTCAAAGTAATTAATTGAATAATTAATAAATGCTAATTAATTTACAAATTGATACATAAACCAAAATTACAAAAATGACTCTAGTTTCGGTAGGATAAACTTTCCTGTTTGAAATCTTAACAAAATTACTTTTATTCGTATAAATAGTTGTCCATATATAAATATATACATATATATTTATATATATGCTGAATAAAAAATTCCAAATAAAAATACTATATATATATATATATATATATATATATATATATAACTTTAATATTACGGACCTTAATTTATTGATTGTTCATATATGTTAGTCCATTTAAGAAATAATTAATTTAATAATAAATCAATTTATAGAAATTGTACTTATAAATTAATTTCAAAGTTATACTTAACAATTTATTAGAAAATATTAAACGAAATTCTTCTTTTTTTATTCTTCATTTTTTTTATATGTAGAAATAAAAAATAATGTCATAAAGTTTATAATAACTTATGCATCCTACTCAATCAATTGAGCTAGGTCTCCTTAACTCTTCATTTATAAATATAAATTTAAGTTAAATATTTAAATTAATTGAATTCATTGTTAATATAAAACTAATTACACATTTCTAATAAATATTTAAATTAAAATCATATTAACTAATTTAAATGGGCATTTGATATTTAGGTTAAAGTAATGGTCCATTTTAAATTTTAAATTTTAATTTAATTATCTAATTTAAAATAATCTACTATGTATATATAAAAAAAAATTAATTCTATAAAAAATGATAAATTATAAAATTAATACTCGAGCAGGGTACGGGATACTAAGCTTATTTCATGTAAACTAAATTCCTGCTCTTGTGTGATGATAACCTTTATTAAAAATCCAAACAAAAAATTTTAAGATTCAAAACTTAAATGTCCTAAAAAAACTTTAACTATTTAAAATATGTTAAATGAGAAAATTCGATTAAAAAAATATAATCATTATAATAAATATAATTATGATTAGAAACCAAACCTAATATGCATGAAGCACCACATATCAGGGTGTTCAAAATTTAACAAAATGTTTTGTAAACGGTTAAACCAAAAAGTTAAAAATCACTTAAATCGAAACCCGCCAAAACAAAAAAATTATATATAAAAAAAAGCTGCATACTCTTTACAGTTTGATTTGATTTTTGAATCTTGTTATCAAAAATCAAAATAAATCGATAACCAAATCACATATTGTAATTATATTATTTTTTGTTATAGTAATTAATAATAAGTATTAAATAAATTATTAATTTTACTTTGTTTTATAATTAGAATATATATTTTACTTTCATATATTAAAAAATAATATATTAGTATATGATTAAATATCAAGTGATACATAAATGACTGTTATGTTAAAAAAAAGTTGACTTTTGTATTAATGTTAAATAGAAATGTAAATAATAATTTTTAACTTAACAAAATTTAATAAAAAATCATTTTAAAAATAATATACTATGTAAGTTTACTGGATAAAATTTAAATTATGATAATATATTAAAAAATAATAAAATGTCAAACTAAAATTAAATTACGAAAGATTAATTTGATTTAATTAATATTGACATATCTTTATTTTATGTTTAATTTAAATATTTTTTTCTTCTAAAAATTAAAGACTCCTATCGCATATCAATATATGTTACCCAAATCAATCTCTTTATATGACACGTGTATTCTAAAACTTGAAATTTGAAAACTTATAAGAGAGAACTTTATCCAATACTTAGAGGGAGATATTTCTGTCAAACATGATTGTCATAGTTACGTAAGCTCAAACGCAACCCATGTCGTTTCCTTTTGCATGCATTAGTCTTTATATGCCTGTCGCATGCTTCCGTTCAGATATGACAAGAAAATCTGGATTTGTGAGTATCCGTTTTGATTTTGATGGGTAATATTTAAATTCATCCGGTATAAGTTTGGGTTTGAATTTATTTCGATAATTAAAAGTCGGGTATTAATATGAGATTATTAAATTCATCCCAACCCCAAACCCGTCAGTCAATTAAAATTTTTAGAATTTTTATATAATTTAATTAAAAGGCATAAAATTTTTATTACTAATTAATTTTATTTTAGAATTTTTATATAATTTAATATTATTTTCTTAACTATTTTTATAGATACACACGTTATAATAAATTTATTGATATATAAATAGTTAAAAATAAATGTTTAACAATTAATTTATTTTTTCTAAAATCAAATTTTTAATATTTTTTTTACAAAAAAAATAATATTTTTTAAGTTGAATAGTGTATGGGACGAGTCAGGAATACCCGATAACCGATGGATACGGAGATGAGACAATAAACTTAAACCCATCCGTATGCGATATATGTTGGGGAGTCAAGATAGGGAGATACCCGCCCCATCCCCCGTTGCCATGTTTACTTCCATTACCACTCTTTTATATTTCTCCCTCCTTGTTATCGTTCTTATCTGTCTCTATAGTTCTTGTTCCAAACAAGAAGATTAAGGAACCTCCCTCCAGGATCACTTTCTTTCCCCATAATCGGAAACCTAGCCTCCACCAACTCAAACAGCCTTTCCACCGCACCTTGCATGCCATGTCCCAAAAATATGACCAAATCTTCTCTCTATGGTTCGGTTCTCATCTCAACACACCGTCGTTTAAACTCCTTCTACGAGATCATGAGGCTCGTGCAAAAACTAGCTCAGGACTCGCGCAACAGCTTCGCCAAAGTAGAACTTAGATCCAGTTGAGCTATGTTATTCGTACAAAAAATCATATATAACATTTTTTATTTTATCAATTTCTTATATTTTTTATTTAATTACTCTTTTATTTCCCTGGGACAACTTTTCATTTTTAATTCCTAGATTTTCAAACATTCCGTTTTTCTTTTTTTGCGGTTGCAATTTTTTCAACTCTCTGGCTTCTTATTGTCTAAAGTTATTCAAATTAAAAATAAAATAAAAAAACACTTGGACTTTGTTTGATTTAAATATAACATTAAATCAAAATCAAATCCAACCATCTTTTACAGTTTGGTTTAATTTGATTTGATGATTTTTTTAAATTAATCTATTATCATAATTTAAATTTATCCATTAAACTTACATAATTATTATATATGTTATATTATTTTAAAAATAAAATTTATTTTTATTAAATTTTTTTTAATATATTTTTCAATTTTGTAGCAATTTAAAGAATTTGAATATAACTAACATTAGGCGATTTTAGGCGGTGAAAACCAAAAATATTAAAAAAAAATTGTAATTATAAGACTAAAAAACTAGAAAAACTAAAATAAGAAATAATGGCAACCACAAGAACTAAATACATAATTAAACCTATATTTTTCTTTCTCTCTTTTTGTCTCTTAGTTAACATGCATCTCTCAATACAGGTTTTCGGAAATGACGTTCAACACCATAATGAGGATGGTGTCGGGGAAGAGGTACCATGGTGAGGATTGTGATGTGGAGTTAGCAAGGCAATTTAGAGAGATCATTAACGAGTTGGTGACTTTAGGAGGGGCCAATAACACCCTGGGGATTTCTTGGCTTTGCTTAGGTTGTTTGATTTTTATGGTTTGGAGAAGAGACTAAAGAGGCTAAGCAAGAGAACTGATGCGTTCTTACATGGACTCATTGAAGAACATTGTAATGGAAAGAATACCGATCAAATCATCAAAGGACTTGCTCTCTGGTAATTAATTACTTAGTACTCTATATATATGTGCATGATTTTTCTTATGTGCTGTATTGATATTTCATTTTGTTGGATTTTACAGACTATGTTACTTGCGGAAACTGATACATCAGCTGTAACTTTAGAATGGGAATGTCTAATTTATTAAATCATCCAGAAATATTAAAAAAAGCAAAAAATGAATTAGACACTCATATATATAAGACAAAATTGCCTAGTAGACGAGCTTGATATTTCAAAACTCCCTTACCTTCAAAGCATTATTTATGAGACACTTTGGCTGCATCCTGTGGCTTCATTGTTGGTACCACATTTTGTCTTCAGAAGATTGCACCATAGGAGAATATAATATCCCATAAACACAATTTTGTTGGTGAATGCTTGGGCTATTCATGGAGATCGATCCCAAATTGTGGAGTGACCCAACACACTTTAATCCTGAGAGGTTTGAGAATGAAAGTGAAGTAAACAAGTTACTTCCATTTGGGTTAGGGAGGATGACTTACCCTGAAGCTAACTTGGCTCAACGCACAGTAAGCTTAACTCTGGTCTTATTAATTCAATGTTTTAAGTGGAAAGGGACTACTAAAAAAGAAATTGATAGGACCGAAGGAAAAGGACTTACTGTGTCAAAAAAAATATTCCTTAGAAGCTATGTGCCAAGTGTGCCAATCACCGACAGTTAAGGATATTTATAACTTGTAGTGCTGTTAAAAGCATAAACATGATATAATGTTCTTGAAGAACTTATATATGTAAAATAAAATTTATAGTAGTAATATTTGTGTTCAAGTAATTAAAGGTAGGTCGTGTAGAATTAGGCGTAATCTTCATCTGCTTAAACTTTGCCCCCTAAAATCCTTTTTTCTTAACGATCTTTAATTAATACATATGTTGCTCTATTTTTTCCCAAAATTTTTAATTCATTTTATACTATAGCCATGATGAATTGAAGTAGCCAATGATATGCATCAAATATTTTTAGACTACATGGGAATGTGTAATGAAAAATCCTAAGTTGATTAGAACACAGGTATATAAGTTTGAGCTTAACTATTACTCATGAAAAAAAAATCTAATTTGATTCAAACAATAATGAAAAATTAATACAACAAGCATTTTATCGGTGTTGTCAAGTGAATGAGAAATGCTAGTCAAATATGATTCGGTTAACTGTGAGCACCAATACGATTCTAAAATTAAGATCAAACGAAAGGCGTCAAAAGGAAAAATCTACCTTTTGACCGTGGGTTATCAAACTACAATAACATTGTAATTTTCAAAATTAAATTATAAGAATAATTAAATTTATTTTATGTTGTTGAAAATAAAATAAATTAGTTGAGGATTTTTATGTTGTTGTGAGAGATGGGTTTAAGTGTGTTGTGGTTTTGGTTTGGGTCAAACTTAGGTGAGAAGAATCTATTTCCTTTTCTTTTCCTTCTTATAAGCATCCTTTGTGTCAAGAAAGTTATTCTCATTCTTTTCTCTCAATAACCTAAGAGCTCTCTCTTCCTCTCTTCTTTCAAGAACTCTCTTTTCTCTAATTTTCTCCTCCACCCACAAGGAGCATATTCCTCACTAACTCTCAAGGATGAAGCTTATTTTCCCTTCATGACAAGTGATTTCCCTCTCCTTCCTTGAGCTTGTAGCCATTGTTGAAGAATAAGTCTTCTTTCTCTCCTCTTTCTCTTTTCTACAAGTAAACCCATAATGAGTATTTATTCAATAATAATTATATACAAAAATAGTCTTGTAAATTGCTTCAAAAGTTACTTATAAAATATTAGATTCAGGGTAGGTAGAATATGTTTTACTAATTTCAAAGATACAATCATTTAAAAATTAAGTTGCTTAAGGTAATGAATGATTCAGAAATGCATAAAAAGGGTGGGTTCGAGAATCGCTTCCCACTCGATTCCAAAGAGTGTGAGTGTCACAAGTGAGCCAATTTAACAGTCACATGATCAGGTTATCTAAACAGGTGCAAGAACTCCACAAATCAATCTTTGCGAACAAGCTCATTGATCTCCAAAACAAACCCAATAGTTGGGTTGTTTGCCACTAGGCAATGCCTAACCAATTAAACCAATAGCATGAGAATCAATGTCCACACTTTACCTTCTTGCAACCAAGATCCCACGACAACTTGAGACCGTGAACAACATCCATAGCTCTGCTAAAGTAACTGATGTAGTGCCTAAGTTAACAGTGAAACCACCTGGGAAACATCATGATGAATTGTGAACTAGATCACCACAAGCACTCCTACTACACTCTTTTCTATGGTTGTCAAATACTGAATCTTTGGTGTTGGGAAAAACCCACCCATTAGGTGGACATCTCCATGTATTCAAACTCGATCAAGGTATTACTATAATTTGGATCATCTCTTATGTACCTTCCAAGCTCGATCTTGTTTCTTGTATTCAAACTCTTCTATCTCTATCAATTGGTTACACTATAGTCACTCTATCGTTTCTTCCACTGCCTCTTCAATCTTCCTCGCCTTCTCCCTCATTTCATAAGCGTAATTCACCTTTACCTTCTTCTTTGCCACCTCATCTTCTGCCTTGTACCTCTTTGAGTCTCTCACCATTCTTCTTATCTCTTCCAGGTTCAGCCTTTCGTGCTTGTTGTTGGTTGTGATCTTTTTTAATCCTATGTTTGTATCTTCCATGGTGAACCTCCACAATGTCATTGACATCCACATCAAAAATAGTGTTGATTTGTGGCACTCCCTTTGCTAATGGATCGAACCCATAGAGGAGAAACTTGCTGACAAAGAAGTTATCCTTTGTCTTAACTCATTCTCCCTCGAACACTTCGACCGTAAAAGATTTCTGATTGTCGTAGAAGGTAGAACGCAAAGGGTGCGAAGCTTGATGGGTTTATCGAAGGCTTGGAGGTTGAGCGAGTAGAGATAAGAGCGGTGCACACAAAGGTAAATAAGCAAGCTAGCAATTAGAAACAGCAAAAGGGGAAAAGCCCTTCCTCGGTGAAATAGAATCATGTTATTGCTACTATTAAGCCAAGTCTTATAGACATGGAGAAAGTGGTGAACATAAAAGAGTGGAAGAAGAGGGCAACCTTTGTACTATTTAATTTGGATAGTCCATGATGATGACTTTGCAGTCATAGAGAACTTGGATGATGACTTTGCAGACAGGACATGGTTTTAATGATTATTTCACTTTGAAAGATTTGTAACTTCTAGTTTTGTAACTTCTTCCATAAGATTCCTAGTTTTGTAACTTCTTCCATATTCTCATAATTTCAATTCTTATTTTGTTAGGGTTTCTTATGAAGAAATTGAGAAAGTGAGTATATATATAATGCATGGTGAACATAGAGCAATGGAAGGACACTTGATGCCTCATTCTTTATTCTAAAAATTGGTGTCCAAAAACTATTTTTTGGAATATGTTAAAATGATAATAGTTCCAAAACTATTTTTTAGAATGTTTTAAAATTTTAATACTTCCAGAAACTATTTTTTGAAATATGTTAAAATTTTAACACTTTTGAAAATGTATTGAAATTTTAACATTTTTTAAAACTCCTCTACAGAAAAAAAAAGATATTTTTTGGAAAAACAAAATCAAATAAAACTAGTAGCTGGTATATTAGTAAAAAAATGAGACATACAAATAACAATTGCCTTAGTTTTTCTCTTTAATACGGGCCCTAAATTCCTTGGATGGGGGATTACCTTATAAATCATACTTAACATTATGGATTTTAGTTTATTGTGTAAACATTACAATGATAATACATAGAAATTAAAATCTTAATATTAATATTATAAATCTACATTTTAATAACTTAATATATTAAATGAAAAGTCATCATCAGTTTTAGGAAAATGATAATAGTTACCAAATGATTTTCGTAAAAAACATACAAACCCTATATTCAGTCAAATCCCAATTAATATTTTTCTAATTGTTAAATAATATTTGTTTTCAAACAAAAACAAAAAGCCCAGCGTTTCACGTTGCATTTCGTAATTCGTACAAGTCATGCATGCATGTGCTATTCGTATTGTGTACTAAATAAAGGAAAATGCTGAAGGTTACAAAACGATTTTCGTAAAAGCACATGAACATGTGCATCTATATAACGAATACTCATATTTGATGTTTATATTTTATTAGAAAATATTATTCTTAAATCACTTAAACTTTCAAATTTTTCTTCTAACCTATATTAATTTTCCTTTATTTCCATATTTTTGTTAATTTTTTATTAACTAAATTTAACTTTTATTTTTTATTTAATTTTTTTTAGAGAGACACGAAATAATATTTGATTTTGAAAAAAGATCAGCCGTTCAAAGTTAGATTTCGTGTTATTCGTGCAAGATAGTGTTCGTACTAAACAGCAACACTCCTAAATAAATTGCAGCACTGATAATTTTATAGTTAGCCTCTAACACGAATATTCACACGCAACTTGTGTTTGGAGGTATATTGTTAGACGAAATAATCAAGAAAGAATAAACATTACACGTTAATTTTGGAGATTTTCAAGAATCTTTCGTTCTCCTTGGAAGCTTAGCTTTGTGAGCATCGACACAACACTATAGTCGTTGGCTTTTGTACGTAATTAAGTACGTTCCAAACGCAAACACCATTATTTATACTTGTCATCCCGTTGCACCTGTTCTCCTTTTCCTCTTTCATCTTCTGGCTTTGACAGAACATTATTTATTAGAAACGGTATTAAGTTCTTAATGATAAAAGAGACCTAGTTCTCTTAACTCTCTCCCTCATAGGCTTTCTTCATAATTGGTTACATTTTCTAAGCAAAGTAAGGCTATGGGGAGATAGTTATGATACCTTTGGTTTCTCTTTCACTTTACGTTTTGAGCGTCCATGCAAACTGTGTGATCTTTAATTTAGGTTATGATTTTGGAGTGTTACACCTCAGTTTTTTGCACAGTATATTTAAAACAGGAAGAAAGTTGTCACTACTATAAAGTGCTTTTTACATCAGTTGAAAATAACATTTTACATCGGTGATAAACCGATGTAAAATATGACGTCATTTTTGTTATAAGTTTCGTTGAAATACATCTATTATTTACTAAAATACCACCACCTCTAAAATAACATCATGTTTTGAAGCATTGCAGTTGAAGTGTCGTTGTAGAATAAGTTTTTCTTGTGCAGACATGTCATTCCAAGCTAGGGAGTTTTATTTTTATTTCTTATTTTCTTTTTCCTCTTCAAATATATATTTATGGACTAGAAACACTCAATCTTGAGGACCGCATCCCCGTAATATCTTAATGACAGTAAAATATTCATCCTTTGAGAGTAAGATTAATTAATTAGTTCTATATATCTATTTCAATATTTAAACCTTGAATGAGTTGTATGAAATTCATAAACATAAGATTAGAATGTTATTTTTTTTTCTTTTATTTTAAAAATTAGTAAATTAGAGATTTCTTATTAATTAGAAAGAAAATTGTGCCCTCCTTTTTGTTTTCTTTTAAAATTAAATCCACCTTGTACTACTATTACTGATATTTTTGTTCGTTTCTATTTATGATCAAACTGGAGTTGCAATTGACTGTGTTGACAGAAGTTTTGGCATGGTTCATATGGTGCTTCTAGTAAAGAGTTACTTTGACAAAGATTGACGGACAATGGGAGGTAACAAGATTTGCAAGGTTCAGAACACCATCAAATTAACATTTATTAAATATTTTTTTGTTTCCACATGTATATCAGAGGCAATCTTATAATTAGGGACTAAATATGGATGTCTCTTTTTCAATAAAAATTCAAACCTTATAAGTCTTCGCGTTATAAAATATTAGCTCTTTAGTCCAAATCTCCATTGGTATCAATATTTAAACATAATAACACTCATGAGAACGATATATTTATTATTTGTTTTAAATTGCTTTTAGGAAAAATCATGACTTGTTTTTTTAAAATAATATTATATAACTGGTAAAATACATAATTATTTCTTGGAAATAAGTTAAATCAAATATGTATTAAACTAATGAAAAAATAAAAATTACATTTTACTATTTTTTTATTGGGCATTTTACTATGCAGGTATTTTTTTTACTGTGACATTTTACTATGTAACCTTCCTTTTTCTTTATTCAGTTTTATAAAAAAATTGATATTACTCTAATACTTTAAAATAGATAAATTAGCCTTCTCTATTTCTCTTCAAACCTCTCATGCCCGCATCTAGATCACCTGGAGCAACTAAATCTAAAACTTATTTAACCACAGTTCAATAAAAGAATATTTTTCTCCAATAATTGCGTAATTAATGAATTCATTAGAATTTTTTTTCCTTTTAATTGCTATTACTATCCCCAGCAGACTTCCGAGAAAGCCATAAGAATACTGACAAGTGAGAAGTGATTCATCGTTTGTGCTCCGAAGCATTTTTTTTTTTTGTTTGTTTGTTACATTTTTGTTTTTTATTTTTATTTTTTTATGGTTACAGTGCTCCGAAGCATATGACATAAACTAGAGTAATATGTAGGCAATAACAACATATAACAATGATATATTGTTGGTAAAATTATAAATTTGGTCATTTTGTTTATCTCATAATTCAATTTTGATTTCCTTTAATTTAATTTATGAATTTAGTTTCTCAGTTTTTTGTAATTCATTTATTATTTCGAAATTGGTCGTTGAGTGTTACTTGTCAACGTTAAACTCACGTGTCACGTTTTTATGAGATGTTGATCATCACGTGTTACACTTTATTGGATGTTAATTTTGTAAATCTAATTAACATCAACCACCAACTCTCAATAAAATCGTGATACATAACGGTTAATGTTCAATAAAAATATAATATATTAATATTTAATGTCCAATTTCAGGATTGGATACTGAAATAGTAAAATTGCAAAAAATTAAAGAATTAAATTATCAAGGACAAAAATCAAATCCTCGGATAAATATATAAGAGATTAAACTTACAATTTTACTTATATTGTTTTGATCTCTCAATTGTACATGATAACTTATCTCGCTCTGTTTATTATATTAGATTAAAACTGAAGTTTTATTATTCAATTACAGTCTCATTTTTCAATAGTATAGTATCTCTTTCTCTATTTTATTTTATTTTTAAATGGAGAGGCACGGAAGGCATCTTTTTCTCCTAGTAATCAATAATGTAAAAGCTTTCCAGCGACTATAGCAATCAAGTGTAACATATGATATGGTACTGTGTTGGATGTTACCAAGGAGCTACAGTGAATTTAACGATTTAATCTCTTGAGAACTAGGTAAATACAAGGAAGGTGCTGAATTAATATGATGATTGTCTCAATATTCGGCTACATAAGATCTTGTGGGAATTTTCTTTTCTCTTGGATAAACTTCATGCTAATTTTTTTTATTAGTATAAAAGACTAACAAATGACGTACTTATTCATTGATCATAGAGGCTCTAATACCATGTTTAATTAGGGCCAATATTCAATTAAAACCTAAGTTGATAGTATCAGAAAAATGAGATTGGATACATGTTAGTTCAACTTGATAAAGTCAAACCTCATAATGAGTTCAAAGAAAAAGAAAAAATAAACTATAAAAAAGACTCATATTGATTAAGAAATTATAAAAGATATGAATGAGAGTGTTCAAGCTATATTTATTGAACTTATTAGGCCATCTCTAATAGATGACCTTAAAATAGGATCTTTAAGCTCAGAAAATTGTTCTTTCAAAATTTAGAGGTTAGATTTTTATAAAAGAATCTTAAAAAAAAATTTTAAAATTATTTTTTATAATGAACCTAATCATACACGAATTGTGATCAATATATAAACATTGAAATTTTAAATAATTTACACTATTTGCACAATAATTAAGGTGGTGCACAATCAGGATCAATATATAAATACTGCAATATTATGATATTTTATTATTTAATATTTTTTAAAATATTAAAATAAATTTTGCATTTTTAAATTATTTTTTTAAATTAAAAAATACAAATAACTATTTTTAAACATTTAAAATAAATTGTAAATAAATATTAGAAGGCGAATTTCTTATAAGACTTAAAAAATAGTTTAAGATTTTAAAATAAGATCTATTATTGAAATAAAAAATTAAAAAAAATTTAAAGTAATGTGATATTGCAAGATTTACTAAAAAAAATGATTAAGGTCTCAAAATATGATATTACAGTCTTAGGAATACTCTTAGGAATGCTCTTAGGGAGCCTAAGAATATAACTAACTAATATCCTCTAAAGTAATAGTGTTAGGAGAAACTCATTGACACATTTGACAAATCTTTAATAATGATGACCATATTTACTAAGTACATATACTATTGTCTAATTAGAGTTAAAATTTCACTAGATAATCACATAATTTTTATATATTTTTTTATTATCGGATTGTTTGATCAAGATAGGTCTTAAGAAGAATTAACTCATACACATACCCTTAACCTAAAGACATGGTATTTGGTGAGTTGTGAATCATCCATCGTCTCACCAAGTTATATATATATATATATGTTTAAGCAACACCTAAAAGTTTAAAGTTTGTGAATTATGAATTGTCCGACCAACATTACCTTACTAAGGTCAACTCTGACCGATCAAGAATAATAGATCGACCACAAGTAAGGATGATCCAACTCTAGTTATCTTAGATTATATGCACTTTACGATTTCATTAACGGTTCTAGAATCTCTGACTTTGAGACCTCCAAGTTCTAGACGTGAATAATAGACAATTTTAAAATATTTGACTTTGGAATCTTCGAGTTTTAAACATGAATAATTATACAAATTATTAAAATAAAATTTCAATTCCAAAAAGACTAATTTTTTTATTGAGAAGAGCAAAATACTAAATTAGTACCATATCTAAGTTTTTTCCTTGTAATATTTTCTTACAAGTTAATTTCAACGACGGTGTATAGTGAAATCTTTAATTCTTTCACCTAAACTAAAATTAGAAGACGGCGGTAATAGCGGTCGCTCAAGTCTCACGCTGTTTCGCTTTTAATGACCTCGACCCGACAACTTCCTCTCTCTTCCTTTCTCTCTCTCTCTTTTTTTTTTTTTTTTCCTTTTTTCTCATTCTCTCTCCTCTTTTCCTTGCACTCTCATCTTTTGCTTCTCGAATCTATGACAAATCCTCCGTTCATTTTGGACCAAGAAAAGAAAAGTCTCACACTCCTTCTTATTTTTTCTTCTTCATAATAATATTAATAATACCGTTTTTTGTTTTTATCCACAATTTCTGTTTTTATAGTTTTTTTTCAAAACCCTTTTTCATAGTATTTCCCTTCCCTCTGAATCTACCTTTCTTTCTTTATACAACCAACTCACGCAAGCGTCCAACCTCGCAAATTTCGATTTTGCTGTAGCAATAGAAGAGGGGAATTG
Organism: Glycine max; assembly: GCF_000004515.6. NCBI lineage: Eukaryota > Viridiplantae > Streptophyta > Magnoliopsida > Fabales > Fabaceae > Glycine > Glycine max. The sequence continues at coordinate 31,205,941 of NC_038252.2, forward strand.
ATTGATTGTCTCTCAGGTAATCCAGTACCTTTTTCAAGCTTTCACGGTTGTTCCCATTTGACCCTTCCCCATACAATGCATTTTGGGTTTTAATTTCCCTTCTTTGTTTTTTTTTTTTTTGCAATTTGTAGTTGTATCGGTCTTGAGGGTTCAATTTCCTGGCAAGCATAGCAGATCTGGGTTCTTCAAGGTTAGAAAGCTGACTCTCTCTTTATTTTTTTTCCTTTGATTGTTGTTTTATTTTGTCTTAATTAAATGTTGAAAGATCAGAAGACTGGAAGAGTTACATTGTGCTGTTTATTCCCCCCAATAGATTGGATTTTGTGACCCCTTATTAAAATTATCTTAAAAAACATGATTTTTAGTGCACAAATTAGTCTTACTTTTTATGGTTTGAATTTGAGCCAATTGGGTTTGTGTTTTCATATTGAATTTTTTCTATTTCTTGCTATACCCCATTTATCAGCTTCATTAATTTTACTCATAGATCTCCAAAGTTTTAGTAGTTAATAACATTGTTGAAGGTGTGAACTTTGATTTGATGGGTTTGATTTGTGTTTGGTGGTGACACAGGAGTATTGCTGTCCTGACACTTGGTGTGTAGAAGAAGGGCTATCTTCCTTTCTACCTGTGTTTTGCGTTGTGTACAAGAGTTTGAGAACTAACATCTGATAGACGGCCATTGGAATTTTCTTCTGCTGCATGTGGTGTCTCCTTTGCAGTGCCACATCATTTCATTCATGGGGGAGTGGATTGTTGGAGCTTTCATCAACCTCTTTGGTAGTATTGCAATAAACTTTGGGACCAATCTTCTCAAATTAGGGCATAATGAGGTATGCCAAATTCTTTTTTCTGGTTGGAAGTTGGAACCGTTTGTGAAGTACATTTTTATATATATGTTTCTCTCTCTTTTTTTGTAATGTGGTTCAAAAATTGGCTTTGCTGTTGTATCCCTTTTCAGATTTCAGCTGACATGATAAATCTTGACTTAACTAATGGGTTAATGTATAATTTTTGAACTCGTCTGTATCTTGGTACATAATTGCTTTGGATATTGTTTGCATGGTTTTTTGGAATTTGGATTAGTGACTTGTGCTATTAAATTGAAGCACTGAAACTTCCTTATACATATTACATCTCAATGTCAATATTAACTTGCAGTCTATACTATTTCTTGAAATTTGCAACTTCTAGTATCAAATTATTTGATAAAACTGAACAGGTTAGGCTTCTTTTTTTCTTTTTTCTTGCAGAGAGAAAGACATTTACTTGGAAGTGATGGGGTAAATGGAAAGATGAATCTGAAGCCTATTATATACTTCCAAAGTTGGAGAATTGGTATATTCTAATTGCATTTATATATGGGTTTTGCACATTTTATCTAGGTGGCTGTTTCCTGATTTTTTCTTTCATTGCATAATTCTTGATATGCAGGCATTGTATTTTTCTTTCTTGGAAATTGCCTTAATTTCATTTCCTTTGGGTATGCTGCTCAGGTATGTTTCCTGCAATTTGATTGGAATTTTATGTTCAATGATTTATGGTGTAATTTTATGATAATATGTAGTAGTTTTGCAGTTTTTTTTTTGTTTGGTTGGTATATATTTAGTGAAGTATGCTATTTCTTATGATTGATTTGATGGATGTATTTTCATTTGTTCTGATTACTTATTTTTCTTTGTGCTGTGCAGTCACTTCTTGCAGCACTAGGATCTGTTCAGTTTGTATCTAACATTGCCTTCGCTTACTTTGTCTTGAACAAAATGGTGACAGTAAAGTATGCTAAATTTGAACTGCGATTACTGTTTCATATTTGTTTGTTTTCACTAACTCTGTTCTAGCTGTTAATACTTGTAGCTTAATTGATGGTCTTTTATCAGGGTACTGGTTGCAACAGCTTTCATTGTTCTTGGGAATGTTTTTCTAGTCGCTTTTGGCAATCACCAATCACCTGGTATGTAGCATTTTGCCCAGTTCACTTAAATCTTTGCTTCTAGTCTTCCTTGCAGAAACAATGTTAATTAAGCTGATAGATGTGCATCAGTACAGTATCAAGTATTATCTGCAATCAAATGACTAAACTGCTAATTTGGTGAACTGCAACTTAAGTAGCTAGGCTTTTATATGTTAGAGATAGGAGGGAGGATTTTGTAATGCCTCTGCTATAAACTTAATTTGATTTATTGTTTAATATGTTCTTTATGCTTACTGAATATTATGATTCATTGCTGTTAAACAGTTCAATCATTGATTTCAATTTTGCAAATGCAAACTAATATGTGGTTAACTACCTGTGTTTCAGTTTATACGCCAGAGCAGTTGACAGAGAAATATACCAATATTGCATTCCTTCTATACCTTCTAGCTTTGATCTCTATTGTTGCCTTGCATCACTCCATCTACAAGTAATTAGTAGGATTTAATTATTTGAGTCTAATCAAACTATTTTTCTTCTTTATGATTAATATGTGGAATATGCAGGCGGGGAGAACTTCTGTTTGCAGTATCAGGACATGACCTCAGACCCTATTGGAGCATGCTACTGCCCTTTTCATATGCTGTAGTTTCGGGGGCTGTAGGTTCATGCTCAGTCTTGTTTGCTAAATCGCTGTAAGTCAGCTACTTCAACATGTTGCCATGCCTCATGATACAATAGCCATTGTGCCTAATGTCAACTTTTTGGCAGTTCTAACCTATTACGACTGGCTATGTCCAATGGTTATCAGTTGCACAGCTGGTTCACATATTCCATGCTTCTTTTATTTCTTAGTACTGCTGGATTTTGGGTAAGGCTTTTTCTTTGGTAAAGATTCTTTGTTGGGCTTTATCAATTTGTGCTGATGTTTTGATGGGGTAACTTTTTGAAGTTAATTTATGACAAATGTGAATGCTAACCCGGTCTTTTCCAATTGTGCAGATGACCAGGTTGAATGAAGGACTGTCATTGTTTGATGCAATTCTTATTGTTCCCATGTTTCAGATAACATGGACTTTCTTCTCAATCTGTACAGGATTTATCTATTTTCAAGAATATCAGGTACTTTCTCTCTCACTTAATATGCACAGGTAGCCTTTGCTTTGCATGGGCACTCTAAGAAGATTTAATCATATAATATTGAAGAAAACTAATTAAATACTCCTACTTTGATGGAATGGAGTCACTTGATTATATATTTCAGAAAATCAAATTTGTTACATAATTTAGAAACACCATGGGGCATGGGTTCAACATACAAAACCAGACCTAGCCTAGATAATGTAAGTCAAACTCAGATAAATGACTTAATCTTGCTTATTCTTCTGCTGGACCTGGCTAAAAAACTTGGAAAAAGGATTTGACACCCCATTCCACTACTGGTCCTGTCAAATCAGGGATGGGTTTTGTAATCAGGGGGGGATTAGCATATAGATATTGTGTAGTTGGGTGCCAAGCTTACAGTCAGATCTATGGTTACTTAATTCTTGCTGTATAGCTTGTATTAGGACACCATAGTTCTGCATAATATGGTGATAGGTTGTATATACAACAGTACCCCTTGTACTGATATTATTACTATATATATTATAATCTTACTTTTGCTGATAAAAAAAAATGTACATTTCCCATGATACCGAGATGTGGTATATTGTAGTGTAACTGCTTGTTAGGTTCATTCTCTGGTGACGTCTATCAACTGGTTTTTCTGCAAGGTCTTAACCTACTGAAATTTTCCATTCTGGTTATAAAAGTTTCTCTCTCAAACCCAAAATTAATCTTCTGTTTTTACCAGTGGAGCTTTGAGCCATGGGTCATTGCTTACTGCTGGGGAACAATGTGAACTTCTAAGTTCTAATATTGCGGCAGAGAATGCAGAAAATCTAAAATTAAATAAAATAGAAATTAATGAGGAGGATATTGCAAGGTAGTTAAATTCGAGATTTTATTTAGGATTGGAAAGGGAGTTAAGATCACCAATCATGGGATCTTAACACTGATTGTAAGATCCTATAAAATTCATACATTCATACACACAGATAATAGCATAAACAAGCAAAGAGGACATTTCAGTTTAAGTTCAGCAACTTCAAATCAGAAACACTGAAAAATAGATGCCAGGGAGCCAGATACAGAAGAGAATTAGAGAACAGAGAACCCAGCAGTCAGCAAAAGACAGATGTAAAAGAGAACCACCCAGCAAACTCAGCAAACATAAGTGCAGAAGAGAAGAGGAACAATGAAGGAGAAGAAGATAGCATGCAGCAGTGGTTTCAGCTTTAGAATGACTGAAAATGGTGGTAAATTTTGCCAATTTCAGATTCAGAACTACCTGGATATTTCATGTTGCAAAATAGGTTGCAGGTCAAAAACCTCACATTGGACTATATTTCAGGTGTGGTGAGGTTGCAAGATCCCAGCAATCCTATGCGAACTTGCCCTGTGATCTCAGCCAATCCTACCAAATTGCGACTGAGTGGGATCATGGTTGCTCATGGCAGTGAAGATTATAAAAATCATACAATATGGAAAATAAAAATTGTAAAATAGGAATACAATCTTAGTACCATGGGGATAAGATGATGAACTATATTCCGATCAACAGATTAAGCCCATTGTAAAATAGTGTAAAGTCTAAACTACTAAGTTAGCCAATGAGTAAAAGATGCGAGAAACACAAACTGTGACAAACATTTGTCAAATATACGAAGTGTATAAAACTGAAAGATACTCAAAATAGGCCAAATGGTAAAAATAAGAGCATGCATCTTTTTATTTCCATTGCTGGTAAAAAAGAATCTCATTTACTGTACTACAGACAAACAATACCCTAGAAGAGTTGTCCTTGAGAGCTATATATATTGTCACAATAAGATTGAAAATATGCATAAAAGTTGCAGTAGCATATAATCAGCCAGAGATATGCATACACAAGGAAATGGAAGGGATACAAGTAAGCTGCCTCTGTAAACAAACCCGTATTCTACATTCTTGACTTCTTGAATGGTATCCCTAGGGCTGGGTGCTGGATCAAATCAAATTCACCAGGAAGGAAATTTCCCTTGCTTTCTTGCTGTCATTTGCACAAAAATGTCTAAGCAGCTTTCTAGAGATATGAAGCTGCATATCTAGTGGGAGCTGTCCAGCACATCTCCAAATTTGTAATCACAATCTAGCATAGCAATTTAGTAGTGTAACTCTCTTGTCCAAGATGAAGGAATTTATAGACCAATTAAAGAGCAAAGGCATTTTAGATTTAGAAATTCCTTGTAAGACCATTTGTCTCCATCCAATAAATTTAAAATGTTCAATATGAACAAAATACAAAATGTTCAAACAGAAAATAGAAATATTGTAGAGCATAACAAAATTGATAGAAACTGAACTACATAGGATGACAAAATAAATGTATATTTCAAAATTCAAAATATGCCAAGTGTCTAACTGAAGGAGACTAATGTTAGATAGAGGAGAATAGCTGGGATGAAATGACTCTACTCTCAAGAAAATATCTCATCTTTCACATATAGGGATTGATTAACTAGGATCATAGATTTGAAAATTTTGGGCAAGTGCAAAAATATGGATTGTTGCTGAACCATGCCCGATGAATCCAACATTGTTTCATTCTTTTATTATCAGATTCAGTGTGTTATTTGGTTTCAATGATGCCCTTGTTTTGCCTCACCTACCTTTCCCCTAAACTCAACTTTGATTTGGACAGTGCTAGTTTTTTATTATAATTTTTTGAATATGTTAGAACCAGGTGCTTTTATTATTTTTACTTTTTCTTTTTAATTTAATAGGGGTAAAAATTGTAAATATAAATTTGACTATTTTCTTGAAATTTCTACCAAATGGTGAGATATGCAGCTAATAATTGCTGCGCTTGCCTTCATTAATTTATTTGATCTTTTTGTCTATAGTAAGTAGACAGTCATCCAGCACCTTCTAGAATCTAGAAGTAAATGTTTCTCAGGCTTTGATGCTTGTATCTCTAGTATTTTTTGTTTTATTTTTGTATGGTGTGAATGTCTGAATCATTACATTGATGAATGCTGAATGTGTTTTGATAATGAGTTTAGGGGTGATGTAATACTACCTTCCTGAACGCAGGTATTTGATGCATTAAGGACAACGATGTTTATACTTGGAATGATGTGTGTGTTTATTGGCATTTCTTTGCTGGCACCTGATGAATCAAAAGGTACTATAATTTGATGATTATTTTATGGTTTTATAATTCAAGGTAAGCATTGCAGAGGATAATACGAAACTTTGTTTTGAGAAGTTTCAGGTCCTGAGACTAAAGATAGTTCTTTGGATTCCATGGTGTCTTCTGCCATGTCAACAGAAACTAGCAGGTACTGTATGAACCCTTTGTATGACTTACATAAAGTGAAGAACTTGTAGCCACTATAGTTTACTATATGAAACATCACTGAAGGGAATCAAAATGATTGAAGTACTAGTTCATTGTATCATCTCATTTTAACTTTTGCTTTGACCTTCTAAACCAGCCATAGTTCTCTTAAATTTTGTTGACAGAATTATATATGACTGTATTTTCTTGTATTTCTTTTCCTTTATTTCTTCATGAGTGTTACAGTAACATACACATGTTAATGTTGGCGACTTTCACTGATGCCTATACTGTTTATCTATGATAGGCTGGTAGTGTCTCCCGAAGAAGCACAAAACAAAGACTCAAGATCATTTGTCAAAGCAATACTAATAAAGGTTACAGATTTGTTGGTAAAGGCAAAGGTATTATTCCTAGTTGCATTAACATTCTTTGCGAATGGTGCCACTTGTTATGATGATAAATTGACAATTCAAGCTTGCTTCTTTCTATCTCTTTGCAGACTTCTTGTGCATTGTCTCTTGGTTTTGGGGAGGATACCATCAACACATCATCGGTTCTTGTGATGCCAATGATGTCATCAAGAATGACTGGATTCAGAGGAAATGGGCTTGAAAGAGCAAGAATATTGTCCATGAGAAATGGTTGGAGCAAGATTCCAATGGATGAAGATGCTGGCAAATTGCTTGAAACTAGTTCAGTTGTTCCTCCTAGCCCTTAGCAGTGGTTGTTAGTGTCATAGGATGTCCCACGGTATCATTTTTTACCCCTTGATTTCCCATTTTTTTTAATGATTGTTGGAGTAGCTGAGATATAAAACCGTCATAATTCGATTTATTTGCTTAGCATTCATGTAATTGGGAAAAAGAGGATAAAAAAATTGTTGTATATTGTATATACATATTGTAAATTTTTGCTTGCATAATTGAAATTTAAAAGGAGAAGAAAATTCGATCTTATGGTCTTGCATTTTTTTTCTTCTTTTCTTTCACATGATATTGATCCAACTTTATGTTCGACGAAATAGAATTGGTGCTACTATGTTTTTAGAAATATTATACAGCATCACCCATTACTTGAAGTGCTTGGAATACGAATTATATTTAAATAATGAGAACACACGATTGCCATAATTTTTATTGGTTAAATAAATAGGCATCAAAACCTAAAACTAAGGATCACCGAAGCAATCACCTTACACAGGCTAGAAACACAGCGAACAAAGTTACAATTGTTTGGTTGGAGCTGAGATGGTGCAATCTTTGTCATAGATAGAAAGCACATTCCAAATTAGATAAAAAGGAAAGCCAGCCTTTAGGTGAGTGTAGAATGTTTCACGCACAAAACAACCTCTCTTGTCTCTGAATTTTATTACACTTGATGACTTGTTGCCAAATTGCACACATCATAGGTTTTATTCCCTTTTGTCACGTTATAAAATTCGTACAAACAAATAAAACTTAATACACAAATGAAAAAGAATAATAATTTTATAAAATTAATCTTATTATCATTAACTTATTTTTAATTTTTGTTACTCATACCCTTAATATTATAATCTTAATATTATAAGGAAGATAAATGAAAAATATATTTATGTTACATTAAAAATTTTTAATGATAATTATTTTGAGACAATTTTTCTTCCTAGACAACAATTATGGGACTGGAGGGAGTAATTATTTGAAACGTAATTTGGATTGTTAGTATTTTTTTGTCTCTTTTTTATGCGTTTCATGTTTTTTTTTTTTGTTTTCTGGGGTAATTTTAAGGGGTTTGGATCAATTTATACGACTTTTAATAATGGAGCTAAAAAATGAATTTTTATCGGCGCTCACGTTGAACAAAAAATCTAAAAGATTCTAATTTATAAGGGATTCCTAATTAAGTTTGAACATCAAGTAAAAGAACGGCATTGAAAATTTAGAATGATTAATAAGACCAAAAATAAAAAATGGAAATGAGGATAAAATATAAGGAATTACATTGAGAGGAAGGAAAGGGATCACATGAACTTAAGGTGTAACTAAAGCTTTAAATTAGACTAACTTGACTCAAACAAATTGAGTATAAGTTTAACTTAGATAGTTAAATTGACTAAAATACTTTGTGTTTTACATTTTTTTTATTATATTAAGTTGGTTTCTTATTAATTTTTTAAAGTTCAATTTACTCCTTATATTTTTAAATTGAGTCATTTTTAACAATTTTTGTCATGTGTCGCTAAATTGATTAAGTTGATGTGGTAAACTGAAGAGTTGACTAATTTGATCTAATAAAAACACCTGAAAGGATCAAAGTATAATTTTTAAAACTTAAGAAATCAAACTAAAATTAACAATTAAAATAAGAGAACAAAATAAAACAACATGAAAAATATTTAAGGAACTACATGAGTTTTATCTTCAAACCCTACTTGGCGAGGGAGTAAATTGTAATTCAGTATGCCCAAGATATATTGTCAAAGAATAACTTCTGATCTATGTTTTTGTGAGACCCTTGTTAGGTGCCAAATTATATGGTTCATGCCCCCCTTTGTCTAATGATGTGTTTAGCTCATTAATTGCTTTACCAATGTTTAGGATACTGCTCCACAGAAATCAATGGAATTCTTCTGTTTGTCCCATCCATAGTATTTGGCTTAGGCAAAATGCTCATTGTTCCCTAAACAAAATAAAAGAGATACATCCCTAGATCAAACTTCAAAGCTCTCTTAGCTTTGCTACAATAGGAATTAAAGCATTCGAATGCAAGGGATGGCATGTGTCTAAAATGCGAAGCTCCAAAAACAAAATGCCATTCTCAGAAAAGCTTAGGCATTGCTTTTTCTAAAGTGAGGATGGAGTGGACATCTAGCAGTCATAATTTAAATATACTTGGAAGCCAAATGGAAAAATTAGGTGAATTAGTTATTCAAAACACTTTCCAGTGCATGTGTTGACCTAAGGAAAGGACTCACTTCCATATTTCCATAGCTAAGGGTTAGGCAGGGTAGTTTGTTTTGTCTTCTATGGTCCTCTCACTAGATTTTCATGTAAAGGAGTACGTGGGAGTAGAACTGTAGAAGCACAGAACTTTTATATTATCATTTAATATGATAAGTTTGTTAATTTTTATAATAATTATTTTAAGAGTCATAATTTATAATTGGTTCAACATTAAGATCATTAAACTTAATTTTAAATTAATTTATAAGTTGCAATTTGCCATATTCTCATGTATGTGTCGTATCATGTCATATCCCTCTCTGGATATTAAAAAGAGTATCTCTGTATCAACATTGGGGGAATATTGAAATTTGGATTTTTCTTCAAATCACGAGTATAGCTGAATTGATAAACTATACAATTTGGTCTATAAGCTTAACAAGTGATCATAGTTGAGAGAGAGAGAGAGAGAGATCAATGCATAGCCAATTAATATCTTCGAAGCTTTAAATTATAGATCAATGTGGCCTGTTGCTTTGACAGCTTCAAGTCATGATCAGTCTGTGACCTATATCATGTCCTCTACCATATATTTTGTTTTCTTTACTATGTTCAAATAAAACCAAACTGGCAGACAGTATAACGCATACTCGGAAATTGTAAACTAGTTTTCACATTCTTCAGCATATTTTTCCCATACATAAATATCATCCTCTAAAACCGATTTTGAACTCTGAATATAGCTAAAAGGAAGGGGGATTGCATATTTGAATGTGGGGTGAATAAATGAGGACTTAAGGGTGTCAAATTGTTTAAGAGTGCAAATAGTGTTTTACACACCCCAAAATAACAAACGTGTTTATGGTAGTTGATACTTGAGAACGTGGGTGCTGGTGGGTGAGTTCAGAAAGCCTAAACTAATATATCTCTCAAAAAAGGAAAAAAAAAAAAAGCAGAAGCAATATTATTCCCAAGGGTCCATCACCACACCTACAATGATGTAACACCAAAGCAGAATGGGGAAATGTACAGGCCAACGTTCTCCTTATCCTAGTTTCTAGGTGTCGGGTATCCTCTGTCAAGAACTAGAGACTAATCTTTCGAGCTATGAATATTTATTTATAAAATTAACCTTTCTCAACATATATTGAGAATTTAACTCTGATTATATATTTAAAAGATATAGTTATCTGTCAATCATACTACACGGTGATATGCTTATTCTTGTATTACAACATACAGCAGCATGAATATACTATACCACATACATGTTACTAGGCAAACATAAAGATTGAATTTTATATTATGAAAACCAATAAAATCACAAAATGGAAGTATATCCAATGCTCAAAAACTTTACAGCATGTATCAAATATAGTTCAAGGACCACAAACAATACAGCCAAATTAATTTCCATGGGAAAAATAATGAAAGTTGAAAGATCAACAAAAGCAAATTAAATATTCCCAGGAATGGCTAGCTAAACTTGTTGATCATCATCAATTTGAGGAGCAAATGCACACAAAGTCCTGCTTTTTCTTTACAATCACATCTCTTGGTACTCCAGCAACTGCATTCGGCTTTGCATTCTCAGCTGTTCATAGAACCTTCTGATGAAAGCCTCAGCCTGATCATCAACTTGGGCATTTCCATTTCCACCCTCTTGTTCATTTTCTTCATCCTCAGATGAGTAGTTGGAGATCCTCACAGTGAAGGGTGAGATCCTCTCCCCAGGAGCAAAATCAGATGCATTATCAAACCTATGGTTGAAAGTGTATTCAGGTGTCATATTAGGCACCAAAACCACGGGCCTAGGCTCTTCAACAACCTCTGTGGTATTCATGCAAGGGAAGTTGAAATGGTGCTTCTTCTTTGGCACATGGAAAAAAACAGGACTTGGGCTGTTGCTGCATGAGAATTCATATTCCTGCATGCCATAGCCACGTGCCAAACTCTTTGAATGATGATGATGGTGGTGGTGATGAGATGACATGAAATTGCTCATAGATTTTCTGAGCAATTTCCCTTTCTTCATCATCAAATTCATGTCCATAATCAGCTTCCTCTTTGACACCAAACCCTTCCTGATCATGAAGAAAGTGATCCTCAACACATTCCATAGCTTCTTGGCTATAACTGGAGAATGTGCCTCCATTTCTTAAAATTTAACAAACAAAAAACAAATATGAGTAGTAATAAAGGTTTTAACTTTAAATAACTTGGGATAAAAGGGTACTATAATATTGGATAAGGAACTAGAAAGAAAATAGAGAAGTAAAGGGTTTTTGCAAACCAAAGTATGTGAGAGTGAGTTTTTTTTTGTTCTGCGAGGTTTGTTAAGCCTCGCAGAAACAAGAAAACCTGATGAGAAAAAATGGAAGGAAAGGGATGAGGGTTATATAGGAATTGGAGAGGGCATGATGAAGTGCTGGAGAAGTCATATGAATAATAAAAGTGTGTTTTCAAAAAATGGACCCAACAACCGCTTCTTCCACACAACATTTTAAGAAAAGAAAACACAAAAGAAAGCAACTATCCGTTTCAAAAATGTAATTTAAATAAACAATAAATGAGATAATGTTGAAACGACAATTGATAGCATTATTTCAATGTGGGAAAATGCTTTTTTCTTACCATAAAAGTAGAACAACTTTTGTTGTGCCCTTTAATTTTAAGAAAATATGTTTTAGAATTTAATTAAAATATATTTTCTTTTTATACCGTGTCTAATTACAAACTAATACACATTTGATGTTTTTTATAATAATTTTCTTAAATATTCTAAAGATAATCTTGTATTACTTGATTATATAATTTTTTTTACATTGATTAATGCATGGCAATTAAACCTATTTTCTACATGTATTCAAAAAGATAAAAGATAAATAAAAAATAATTATATATAATATAAAAATGAAACTGTTTGAACGCGTTAAGTAATAATTTGGATGTATTGAACTTCAAATACATGCTTAAAACCACCGTGTGGGGTGTGGTTTGGTTAATAGAAAAAGGGGCAATTCTATTAGTTTATAGGCTGTACCATGCATGAAGGAAGCTTGATTCACGTAATAGCCATGAAAATCCACGGGAACCTTGTATTAGTGGCACCTATCCCTTTGTTGATGAGTTTATTATTATTACATGGTCCCCTACAAATGCAATCGTTAACAATGGAAGATTCTCAAGTGGTTCTTCCACCTTTTGTTTAGCTCGAAATATCTTACGGCAATAAAGGAACTTGACACCCAATTCAAGGATAGGATAACTTGCTTGTCCTCAAAAATATGCTTAGTAAATACTCTTCATTAATTATAAGAAAAGGGTATAAATTCTCGGATAAGTTAAGTTTGCAAGAGGGAATTTAAAGTTTTATTTAATAGTTAAATAAGAGTGTTACTAATACTTACATTTGGACATTAAAATTTATTTTTCATTCAAAATAACAATAGTAAATACAGAAAATTAGAATTACGTATCTAAATGTATGTTTTTGAAGTAACTAGAAATTTTCTTTAATAGTGTGAAGAATTTATATGTATTTACATTAAAACTAATATTTATTATTAAATTTCTGAGTGAAACTTTAAAGAATAATTTTTTTTCTTTGTACTTTTCAAATATAAAAACTAAGCTTAAATTTTTCTAGTTTATATCTGATACACTTTGTTATCAAGTATGTATTTCTAGTTATAATACTTATGTATTTAAATCTTTAAAAAAAAAAAGGAAAGATTTAATTTAAAATAATTTTATATGTCTTTATCTTAAGAAGCTTAGTGATTTAAGTCGAAGATAATTATCAAATAACTATTTGACTAACTAATCACATGATTTGATTATGATATGTAGTAATAGAATCTTATGGACAACTTTCCCATTTATAAAAAAGATATTCTTTATTTATATTAATCATATTTTTTGTACTAGCAATAATATTTCACTAAAATATTTATTTGATTAAATTAAATTCTCTATTTTGATTATCAAATAAATTAGTTTCTTATATAAAGATTGAAATACTCGTTTGTGTATGATTTCATAGGTTCAATATTAAATCCGTAATAAATTAATCATAATTAATTTATTAATTAAGATAGACATTTAACAATATTTTTTAACATTCAGATAACATGAAGTAACATCATTTATTTTCAAGAACCAATAGAAAAATAATATATTTTATACATAGTATTATTGTCAAACTCTAATAAGTTAACACATTATATTTAATTAACTAATAACTTAAAAGAAACTCATTCAATTGCATTGACCAAGGTCTTAATTATATCATAGAATTCAAACTCATTACCAAGAGTTGATGAATTTTTTCTTGATTAATCATTAATTCTTCAATTATTTAATTATATCTAATATTCATTCAACTAGTGTCATAAGACAATAGGTGTTCAAAATTAAAATATAATAAATAACTTGTTAATTATTAAGATAATTTCAGGTCAAAGGAAACTATTAAATTTCTTTTCGAGAAATTCCTATTGACATATTAAGATAATATTAATTAAATTCTCAATTGAATCAGTTTAATGATAGTATCCATATGTGTATCACCTATACATGTAATTTAATAATGAGATCTATTAATCTTTATCCAATAAAGATATCATATGTATGTATATATATATCTAAATTATTGATATCTTATTTACAATAATTATATGATTAAGAATAATTTAGATTAAAATTATAAAAGATTTATTTTTCATTATCATAATTTTTATCATGATAACAAGTTTTTAATTCTGATCAAGGACTTGTCAAATTAACAATTTAATAAAACAATAAATATGTTTATAAAATAAAAGAATAATTTCTTATTAAAATTAATAATATGATAGATTGAATTTTGTGCATACAAGTTTATCCCCAACATTATTTTCTAGTTTATCTCTAATAATTAAGACTATATACAGTTTTTACACTAAGGAAATATCTTTCCTTTCATTATTCAATCATCAATACAAGAATTTTATTTAGTAGTCTTAAGTTTAATTTAATATTCTTTAACGACTTACACAATATTTACAAAGAAAACTTTTCAATATTCCTATACTTTAATTCAAATGATAACACTTGAATTTAGTAAGAGTGTAGTTCAATTTGTTACATTGAATGTATAAATTATTATACCCACTCTAGCATTGTCTTTGATTCTTACTAAAAAAAAATATTATAACACTTGATATACATGATTATTTTTTTCTTGAATATATGAACATTTTTCAATTATCAACCACAAGACAATACCAACATACATTCATACCGAACCTCATGCTTGTAAATTGATGCCTCTAAAGAGAATGAATAATCATTTTCCTAAAATGGTCATCCTCGATGCTCTAAAATTGTTTTAGAATGTAATCCTTTTAAGACGATTATTTTCCTGAAAATCATCTTAAAATGTATAGTTTTTCTAAGACGATTTTTTAAGAACTGTCGTAAAAAGTTTTGACTTTCTACGATGTTGACTACAAATCAAAACCATCGTTGAATGTGTCATAGAACCGATGTAAAAACATCTTTTTGCATTAGGGACAGTTATATCAAGTCATTTGGACGTCTTTCGATGATCACAAAGAAGTGCAACAGTTTCACGAGATATCATACATGCGGTTAGTAAAAAAAGAGCTTCCCAAGCAGGATTTAGTGAGTTAGGCATGATATGATCTCCAAAATCAAAATTGTAGCATCGAGACTCCATGCAAAAAACTATGGAAGTATATACAAATTCTTAATCGAAGAACAAACAACAATTGAATATATTGTGATGCTGCTCATGAATATGACAAAGAAAGCGATAATGACAAAAAATTAAAAATATGCACGTGTAAAAGGTACTGTTTTTTTCTTGGCATCTAATGCTTCAATTAAATCATAATCCTATTTTTCAGATAATGAAAATATTCATTCTATACACTGCAAAATCATTAGGAATTCAACATTCTATTCCATAATCAGCAGATAAGTTTTGTTTCTTATTCAGTCTCAACTTTAGGATCAGTTTTCTTCAATGCAAGCTTTCGTTTATTTTGAATTTGGCGGACAAATTCAGAAGTTATTACATGTAACTTCCCATTAGGCTTACGAGTAGTGGCGATAGCAGTCCCTAACCCTGCCCTTCTTAATGCACGAGCTAAACACCTTTCACCAAATTGAAAATGAGAGGGGCATGCAGGAGGAACCATGGACCTCAATATTGGCTTATTACAAAAAGAAGGCCCTGTTGGCAAACTGAATAAAGCCAAGAACTTAGTCAGTGAAGTAGTCTACTCCATCTAGATATTGGTAAGTAATGCAAGTAAAAAATAAAATGTAAGAAATGTCTTGTGTGACAAATATATATGATTTAATAATTAAATGAAGAGACAAAGCCCTAATAATTGAACAAAGGAGCATGCCTTTTGAGAAGGAATCTCTTAAATTAATTGCTTATTAAAAGGAAATGATCCATATTGAAAGAAAATGAATAAGTCACTGTCTCCGCCTGGTAAAGTATGTATCTTCCTACCCATTCTTATTACTGAGAACTATGAATTCTCATAGTGATTTCTAGTTTTTTCTACAAGTTTTAAGACATCAATCTTTTACAATGGATAATGGTTAGCATTCCTACTCATTCTAATTACTGAGAACTATCAATTCTTAAGATCCTTATTCTAGATGATTGAAACATGAAGGTTTACATTAAATGGAAATAGACAGAGAGATTGATTTACCAGTTGTGGGTATGAAGACTAGTATTCAGTACGGAAAGGGTATTCAATAGCTTAAACTAGCAAAATAGGCTACAAAATCAAAGTTTTTACAAGAAAGATATTCCATATAGAACCTAAAAATGGTAAAGTGCAACATGGTTTATTGTTTAGTAAGTGTTCAAATGAACACTCTTTAAGAAGCACACTACTATGGCAACATTCCTGTTAAGTAACATAACAAGCCAATCTCTAAAAGACATGTTGATTGGTAAAGTGCAGTGTGCTGAAAACTCAAGAATTTGAATCAAATTACTCATTTTAAGATTAAGACAACAAAATCTGACCGGTTCTGTATCATCATTGAACTTGAAATGGATTCATTCTTTGTAAAACATGCAACTTTCATTTGACATCATTAGTCACAAGGTTGAACATCTTTTTCTCATAATTAGATTTTGAGCAACAAAATTACGTAAGCATCACATATTTTCAAACAGGAGGAACCACTCAGTTTTAAATTTTCAGAACCCACAACCTTTACATTGCATTTTGCATAAAGGTTCTCTTGCTATAACAAAATGGATTCACTGTTGTTATTCTTTTGCTTCATAGACTCAACAGACTTTTGAGGTGGCCATAAATGGATTAATGTCACAGATAAAGATGAATAGTGAGCCTCAAAAGAGCACAGAGGATGAAACACAAATTACATGGTTGTTATTTCTCTTAAAAATTCAATTACAAGAAGCAACACTGACTCTACAATCTATAGTTCTATACACACTGCCTCAAATTAAAATTCACCAAGCTTTTAACATAGGGAACACTATACAGTAAACTGAAGCACAATAAAGTGGACAATTTTCCCACAGCCAAACAACCAATTTTGAGAAACAAAGAAAATCACACTCTTTTTCTTCTTCTACGAACATAATTAACCCTAGAACCACACTATTCAAGCAAACAACCAAACCAATCTATACACTTAATCGTTAAATTAGTCCTAGTGCATGTTTGGTTTCATGTTGGACAATTGATTTAGGACCAAAATTGATTCTGAATTAAAGCAATTTTAAGTAGTTTTTGCGTTGGATAAAAAAATTTATAACGAGTTTTACACGTAACTTGATTTTATAATAAAAAAAAGCGTAATTTTCATTATATTTAAAATTATTCACTTCACAGTATCTTCCAGTTTCACTTCAACAAGCACAACCCTATTTTCAATTATCAATTATCAATTTTCAATTTAAAAAATAAAAAACAGACTTTAAAAAAAAAAAACTCACTTTTTGGCAACGGCTTTGCATCCCTGGTAAAGCTTCTGCTTGGAATCGCTCAATATATGAGTGTGACAGTAATTCGTCAAAGCCATGGCCTTCGTCTTGCATCCGTTATAACGACACTGCACGATGTCGTCACCACCACCAGAAACGACGCCGTTTTGGTTGTTGTTGTTGTCGCTGTTGTCATTGTGATCTTCCTTGAAGGGGCTCTTGCCGTAGCTCCAGCTGTAGTCTCGGTACTTGGACCTCATCTCCTCCATCAGGGCCCAGTAGTGGGCCCGGTAGCACCGCCCCAGCTGCCTCGTTCGCCGCAGCCGCCGCCGGAGCACCTCCTCCCGCGTCAGCACGCGCGACTTCGCCAGCGCCGTGTCTCCCTCGCCGCCCTCGATCGCCACCGGCCGCGGCGGAGAGGACGCATAACCCCACTCGTCCATCGGTGCTGAGTCGCCAACTCGGAACTGGGTTTCTCGCTGGAACTCGGAAGAGTTCGTTACGGTAATTTTATTTTCTGAGTTTGATTCTTCGGTGTCGGGAGAAACTAAACAAATAGGACGACTATAAGTATTTTTTTTTATTGTTTTACACTGACAAATAATAATAATAATCTAAAAGAGAATAATAATTTTATATTTTTATTAATTCATATATAAAGAATATAAATAAAAAAATAAATGATATTATATTAAAAATTTAAAATAAAACTATTTTGGATGATAATTTTCTTTTCGTTACAATTATAACAGTTATAATGTAACAGAGTGAATAGAATTTTTACAATTGTCTTAAATTTGTGTTGAATGAGATTTAGAAAATTATGTTTGGATAGAGTATTTAAAATAGTAATTTAAACCGTTAAAATTCTTTAAGATAAAATTTTGTGTTTGGATATTTTATTTGAAAATTTTTAAAATTTAAGAAATTTTAAACAAAGTTTCATTTAATTAAAATTAAGGAATTTTAATTCCTGACTAAAATGAGAGAATTTGAAAATTCTCACTTCTCAAATCCTTCCTCACACTTTTGTTGGATCCTCCCTCACACTCTTGCTTGATCCTCCCTTGTTATCACTTTAACAGTTTCGTTGTTCTCTTTGGTTAATTGATTTCTCATCTCTGCTTTTTTTTTTCTTCTCTAATCTAGGATTTCTCGAATCAGATTTTGTCATTGGTTTGTGTTTTTTATTTTGTTTCTTAATCTCGATTTCAATTCATTGATTTTGTGTTTTTGATTTATGTTTTTTCTTCATATTTAGATTCAAAATATTCGTTCACATAAACACAATGCCCCCCGGTCGTTGGAAGATTTGGCATAACTATCGTCCTAGACATCATGACAGTGAAGTGAATCGAGGGGCTGGCGATGAAGGTCGGAGAGAATCTTTTCAATTTCATGCAATCATTTTGCGGTGTTTTGAAAATGAAAAAAAAATTAATTTCTTTATCTAAACACATAATATTAAAAATGATAAAATATCAATTGAAGTATTTGAAATTTTTAAAATTTAAATTTTTTTAGAATTTTAAGTTATCTCATTCAAACACACTCTTAAGATATTATTTATTATTTGACTAAGATAAGATTTAAGAAGGATAGCATTAATTTGCACTCTTGAAATAATTTAAAAGATTATACAAATAAGTTAAGAAGTTGACTAAATATATTATATAATATTTTTTAAAAGAGATTTTATTTTAAGAAGGATAAGATTTAAGAAAGATATTAATTAGCGCTTTTGTAAATAATTTAAAATATTATACAGATAAATTAAGAAGTTGACTAAATATATTTTATAACATTTCAGCAAAGGATTTTTTGTTTTTACCAAAAAAAATACATTTATAATATAATTATTTATATTATTATCTAATTATAATTTATTGTTTGATTTAAAATATTAATAATTACTTTTAAATTAGACTAAATTATAATTTTGATCCTTGTAATTTTTAATCCATAATTTTAGTTTTGTTAGTTTAAATTTACGATTTATGTTCCTCAATCTTTAAATTACGAAAATTTAGTTCCTCATTAAAATTCAAGCTTCTTCTTATTTTGCTTTACCACCTAAACTACTAAATCATTCTATTTGTTTGAGTATATTAGATACATTGTTGTTATGTATAAAACATTACCAGATCCACTATTGGACCTTGATGGAGTAGCCATTAGTGGGTCTAATAACAAAAAAAAAGTATTTATTGAATGTTAAATTTTATGTGTAATGTTACTTTTGTTTTATAATATTTCACAGTTAATTTGTTTTGGTACATTAAATTTAAAAAATTTTATTTTGATTTTTTATATTTTCAAAATATATCATTTAAATCCTTCAATTTTTCATTAGAAACGTTAGCGTTATGTTAACTTTTAAATTTTAAAATGGTTTAATGTCATTTTTGGTTTATTCTATTTTACAGTTGTTTTGTTTTGATACATTATATTTTAAAAGTTTCATTATAGTCAAGAGATGCATAAACGAATAATCATAATCAAGATTTGTTTCATTAATAAATAGAATGATACAAAAGATATCAAGAAAAAATATAAATAAGCACATAATTATGATTCTACAAAAATTGATCTTCTTCCTACACCAATCTCTCATAATCTTCTCCCTCTTTGTCATCAAGCAAAAAACACAAGGGAGGAACAAAGGGTGCAATTTAGTCATGCTTGTTAGAAGAAGAGTTTTTTGAAGATGAAGAATGTAAGGGCATGATGGTTGCTCTTGGTAGTGATGGAGGCTCTTGTTGCATAAGGGAAACTTCAGGGATCAAGGCAAGCTTGGTATTGTCAGAGATAGACTCTTCAAGATGAAGAAATCTTTTAAAAAACTATTTTATATTCCTTTAAAGTTTATCAATGTTGGAGAACAACAACTTTTGATCATAACGAATTTTTTTGACCTACTTCTCTATAGAGTTCAACCTACTCTCAATTGACCTTGAAGAAGGTTTAGTCATAGTGGAGGAGAGGAAACGTGAACATATGGAACCTCTTCTTGAACCTTAGAAGGTTGAACAGTAGTTGACTCGGAAGGAAATTGGGGAAAGGGAATGGAAAAGGTTAAGGGTTTACCATCTAAGGGACCAAGACCACATGCAATTTTAACATAAGTGTCAAAGATGGGAGAACTTAAAAGATTTTGCATATTGTTAATGTTGAACAAGGAATCCTTCACAAATCCATTAGGAGTTCTCTCACCAGCTGCAACTTCTAGTACAATCTGAGCAATTTTTGTTGCAACTTCAACCTTGTTTGCTTTCTTAGAAGACTTTTCTTGTTTGTCTTCTTCCTTCTCAGTGTCTTCCTTCTCCAAGCTAGAATCGACAGTCCTTAGCCCTGTTAATACATCAGTAATGATCTCCATATTGAGATCCTTTTATACAAGTTTAGAACTCATATTGTTTTGAGCTTCATCAACCTCCACACCCTTAGAAGGGTGAATGTCTTCATTTTGAGCTCCAACGTTCTAAGCTCCTATGTTTTGACCTTCAGCTTCCTCATTCTGAGCAAACTAACCACCTTCATTAGCTGCTAACACCTCATTCTAAGGCTCATAATGGTCTTCCACATCCTTATTCTCTTCCTTAGAAAAATGTTCTGAGGTTTCATGAAAAGAGCCTTAGTTCAATGGCTCCTTAGAATAGACCTCTTCTGAAACTTCCTCCCCACCCTGAAGGGATTCTTCCTTTTCTTCTTCATTTTAAACTCTCTCATAATGGTCTTTAGAAGGCTTTTAGAGTTCTAAACTCCTTTATAACTTACATTTTCTTCATCACCAAAATTTTCATTTTGTTTAAAGACCTCCTTCTCTAAGACATAAACTTTAGCAGCAACAACAGAAGAAGGAATAACATTTTCTTCCTCTTCCTTTTTCGAGGATTCTTTTACCTCCTCAAACTTAGACCGAGGGCATCTCCCAACCCTAACCTTCAACCTCTTCCCACTTTTGATAAGATCAATCGGAAGGGATGAAGGCCTTTTGGCAGACCCATAACTTTTCTTTTCTTTTCATTCTTCTTCTTCTTCTTCTCCTCCTTGTTTTAAGCACCCTCCTCATTAGAATAGGTGCAAGCTGTCTCCATTCCAGGATGGGTTCAACTTCAAAGCTGTAACATTTTTCTCCCCCCAAGTCAGCACCTTATCATTCTTAGCTTCATCATCCAGAGGCATTCCAAAGTGCCTAAAAATTAGGGTCATCAGCTTCCCATGAGGCACACTGGAGGTTGACATGATGGGCTTGGTTGCCTTAAACCTATTGTTGATGATCCCACAAGTAGTTGTTTCGAGACTTGAAGTTCCACCAAACTCTTGGAAAACAATATGTTGGAAGGAATGACTTCATTAGAATCCACTTCTTCTTCCATCTTTGTGGCGATGGTGATCATAGATTCTTTCTTTCTTTCTTTTTTACTTTAGTAGAATATGTGATTTTGATTTCTTCAATTCATTTTCTACACATTTTTTTTCTTGTTAACGAGTTTCCTTTGCCTTATATTGCATTTGAATGTTCATTTTAAGCATCATCTTTCTCTGTTTATAGATCCAGGATCAAATTTTGGTGTTCCTCAAGCATCATTTTTTGTTGCATGAGCATTTGTATGAGCTCTATTAGTTGTATACTCATGAATGCCACATTTTCTTCCATTCTTGGTGAGGTTGTGGCTTCTTTCATAGGTGAAGAATGTGTTGCTATTGCTAAAGCTTTTTTGCTTTGTATACTCACCATAACAAAGATCCACGAGCAATGGATCCTTTTATCTAGAGAATCGATGATTCACACAGACAGCACCTTTGTTACGGTGTAGGATATAAAATATGATTTGTCTTGTGCAGCGTAGGATAGAATGAAAGGAGAAGAAAGAGACAAAGAAAGAGATTGAGATTTTAGAGATCTAGTGTAGTCAAGTGTGGATGTCTGAATCCCCGGTATGGTTACAAGATGTCTATTTATAGTGTTGTTATCATGGCTGTAATAATCACATGACATATTTTATGTATTTGTATTTGATCTCTATCCAGGATTGTTATTGGAGATGGGAATAGATCGGGTCATCGACAAGGACCTATGGTCTGAACTATTAATAAAAAATATAAGTTTGGATTTTTTAAAAAAACTTATTTAATTAAATAGGTTAGACTTAAATTTATAAAAAAAACTATTAAACTTTATAAGTCGACATGTTTATTCATTTATATATAATGAAAAATTAATGTATATATATTATACTTTTATATTTAATATTTTAATAATTTAATAATCTTGTATCATAAATAAAATAAATATTTGAGATAAAAAGATCTTTAAGTAAGCTAATAGATCTATTTACCTAAAGTTTGATTTAACTCATTTTTACCCCAAACTTATTTGTAATAAATTTATTACAAGTCAGCTAAGGTGTCTTTTACTTGTGTGGCTGTTGGATTTGTAGTCAGCTCATTATCCTTTAGTTGACCAATACTTGTAAATTTAATATTCACTAATAAATTATTACAAAATAGTCTATAACGTGAACTTAGTTAATGGAGAATTTAAAATTAGTCTAAAAAAAATTATAAGTGACTGTACATCAAACTCTTTAATAACGTTACTTAAAAAGAGACTAAAATAAAAACAAAAGTCTTTCAAGACTAAAATCAAAACAAATTTGTTTAAAGAACTAAAAAAAATAAGACCAAAAGTTATTTAATTTTTTTTCTGCTCTGATTTCCACCCTCTCGTCCAAGCACGTTACTTATTGCTACTGTTCCCGAAGCATTCGGAATTCAACTTCAATTTCAGTTTTGTTCCACATTTTCTAACCTTTGAGCAATTGAATTCAAGCATTGCGCACAGCTTCAAAGGGGCACTCTCTATTTTTTCATAACCCTAACGTAGATTAACCGAACCCCTCATCTTTTAATCTGCATCCGTTTCCACCATGACTGATTCTGACGCCAATCACAATGACCCATCTCTCGATACCGATGCTGAGGCACCCAATGGTAATGCCTTCTTAGTTATTCACCTTAATTATGATTTACATGCTTCAATTTATGTATTTTGTTTTCCTCATCGATCAACGTTATTAGAGAATTTAGTTTTTCACAAAAAAAAAAAAAATTGAGTTTAATCATAGTGGGATAAGTGCTTTTGTTATTGACTCACTACGTGTTCAGTATATTGAAAATAAACCATTAATTTGGTTCCTCAAGCATTGTTTTCTCTAGTAAGTTGTCTCTGAAGGAATGAAATTATATAAGTAATCTCTTAAGAATTGAATACCCATCAGTTTAGTTCCTAAGCTGATATATTTTACTAATGTGCAGAGACTACGTTAAAGGGTTTTTCAATATTTGGGGGATTACTTAGCACAATTTTTATTATTTAGGGAATTACTTTTATAATTTTTTTACTTTAAGAACCATTTAGAAGAGAGGGTAATACTTCAGGGATGGAATTGAGGGTTTATTGAATAATCTTTGATATTTTAATTTTTAAGACTTTTTTTTATTACTTTTGATGCCTTGATCTAGAATGTTACGTCTTCAATAGGCGTGTGTTTTGGAATTTGGAAAATACAGACCCAATTTAGTTCATTTTTCTGTATGTGATTTAGATGTAGAAGATGATGTCAAGTTGAGGTCTAGGGACCAAAGACTGGCTCTGCCAGGTGAGCCCAAGTGTATTATATGTGGCCGCTACGGTGAATACATATGTGATGAAACTGATGATGATGTTTGCAGTTTGGAGTGCAAACAAGCACTGCTTTGCAGGATTGCCAAATCGTTGTCTCCACCACCTAAAACGATTCCTGCAGCTGATGAGTGCTTTTATGTTAGAGATTCTGATTTCAAATCAGGGACTGTATCTATGGGTAGTGATCTTAGAAAGAAACTTGATATTCGTGTGAAGGGTGATGTAGTGGCACCAGTTTTGTCATTCTCTGCCTGTAACCTCCCTGACAAGCTTCTCCACAACATAGAAGCAGCAGGATATGAAATGCCTACACCTGTCCAGATGCAAGCAATCCCGGCTGCTTTGACGGGAAAAAGCATGCTTGTTTTGGCTGATACAGGATCTGGAAAGTCTGCTTCGTTTCTTATTCCGATAGTTTCTCGTTGTGTGATTCATCGTCGACAATATTTTTCAGGTAAGAAGAAGCCTTTAGCTATGGTGTTAACCCCCACCAGAGAGCTCTGCATACAGGTTGAAGAGCATGCTAAATTGCTTGGAAAGGGGTTACCTTTCAAAACCGCTCTTGTGGTTGGTGGTGATGCCATGGCAGGACAACTCCATCGCATTCAACAAGGGGTGGAATTGATTGTAGGAACCCCGGGAAGGCTGGTTGATCTTTTAATGAAGCATGAGATTGACTTAGATGATGTGATGACTTTTGTTGTGGATGAGGTGGACTGTATGCTGCAAAGGGGCTTTAGAGATCAGGTCATGCAGATATATAGGGCTCTGTCACAACCTCAGGTCTTGATGTATTCTGCAACAATGTCTAACGATTTAGAGAAAATGATTAACACTCTAGCAAAAGGTATGGTGGTTATGTCTATTGGAGAACCTAATACGCCGAATAAGGCTGTGAAGCAGCTAGCTATTTGGGTTGAGTCAAAGCAAAAGAAGCAGAAGCTGTTTGAAATTTTGGCAAGTAAGAAGCATTTTAAGCCACCTGTTGTAGTATATGTTGGCTCCAGACTTGGGGCAGATCTCCTGGCTAATGCAATTACAGTTGCCACAGGAATTAAAGCAGTTTCCATTCATGGGGAGAAGTCTATGAAGGAAAGGAGAGAAACAATGCAGTCCTTTTTGGTGGGTGAGGTCCCCGTGGTTGTGGCTACTGGAGTTTTGGGTAGGGGGGTTGATCTACTTGGTGTAAGACAGGTGATTGTATTTGACATGCCTAATAACATTAAGGAGTATGTACATCAGATTGGAAGGGCATCTAGAATGGGGGAGGAAGGTCAAGGCATAGTTTTTGTGAATGAGGAGAATAAGAATGTCTTTGCAGAATTAATTGATGTTCTGAAATCTGGTGGGGCAGCTGTGCCTCGGGAGCTTGCCAATTCACGGTATGCCACAAGAGTTTTCTCTGGTGGCAAGGGTTCAAAGAAGAGAAAGCATACAGGATGAAGTTTCTTATTACTTGCTTAAATCCAATCTTAATCTTGATGCAGTCAACTTAGAAAATTGCACTAGAAAATACATGTATGTGTTGTACTTTTGAAGGGTAAAACAAATTTTCATACTAAAATATATCACACATTCAAATCTGGAGGTTTTGTGACATCACTCACTATAGATCTTGGTATGCTTTCGGGATTGGTAAAATGTCTCAGCTGTTTTAGCCTATAATCAATAACATTAAAGTTAAGATTGGATAGAAGGATGAGATATAAGTTCTTGGGATTATATTGTCTCTGTTGTTCAAAGCTTGAGAAGAAAAACGGCAAAAAGAGTGGGAGTGGGAGTGGCCTCTTGTCTGTCCTTTCTTGTTAAAGTTGGCTTCAACAATGAAATGTTTTTTGGCAGTGGTCTCGATATATGGCCAGCTCCCTTAGCAGTAAATTATCATAGACTTCAATCTGCACTCACATTCAAAGCAGCATGAATGTAACTATTCTTCTCTTTACATTATTTTTTGTCTAACAGATAGGCTTTCAGTTGCAGTTATATTTCCTAGGAGGCAGCACTTTAGAGAGGTGAATTTTGAGAGAAAGAACTCAGAATGAAACAGCTTCGTATTCAAGAGAATGTAGTAGTGCATTGGTTTTGCATGTCATCCATATTATAGTCTCGTATTAGACTTGGAGGAGATCATTTCGCAAGCTACTATTAATTAAGTACAGCTTCCTAGATGCTAATACTTGTGCTCATTAAATGTATATAAACATGAGATATGAGATAGATGAACATACTATTACTCCCTTCGGTCGGTCTTTATTATAAGGTACGATTATCTAATTAACATAAATTAAGAAATTTAGTTAAATTAGTCAATCATGATATACATTCTTCCAAAGTTTGAGATTTCTGTTAATGATACAGACAACTTGACTAATAATTATCCTCTCAAACAAGTCATACAGTCTCAGTAGTGTTAGAGAAGTTTAGTTTCGAAGTTGACAAAAACAACAAAAGTATTAAAGTGGGCAAAAAATATCAATGGTGGCAGTTTATGTTGAAGTGAGAGTGTGCAGATGCACTCCCTCACTTTGAGAAAATTATAAGTAAATAACTAGAGTTTTTATATTTTTCTCCCCTTTTTCATATTTTTGAACCCATTATCTCCAATTTCCCACTTTGTTGTCAATTATTTTTTGCAGACTAACTTATTTCTTATGTTTCGTTCCTTTTTTTAGCTCTATGGGTAGTGTACTATACACTTTATTTAGCTAGACATTTTATTCCATTTCATAATAATAATAATATTTATTATTATATTAATTTTTTTAAAATAAATTGTCTTCTCTAACTAAGGATCGTAGATCCACCACCAAAAATCAATGTTAAGGTATCCATACTATAATTTACATTTCAGCTTTTAAATATTATAATAACTAATGTATGTCATATAAATATTATAATAACTAATGTATGCCATATATTCAGACTTATTTATGATATTATGTCTTATATTTTCTTTTAGCATTATCCGGCTTTATTAGTTTTATTTTGATAGTCTGAGTTTTGGATCTATACACATATTGTAGTCCATTAATGGTCAATATCAATAAATTTATGCTTACATATTTGTTAACGTTACATGATCCCAAACAAAATAATACCCAATGTCAATATATTTTGACCTAGAGTTCTTAATGAAAGTTTTTGATAGAATTATGGCGCTAAAAGTGATACACATAATTAGAACTTGAGTATGACTTGTAAAGTAGTTTCATTTCGACTTTTGCTCCATGGATTTTGCGAATAACGGCTACACGCAAACACATTAAATCTCAATGATCTATTGTTAAGGCAATTGGATTTTGCTTTTTGTATATTCACCAAGGCATCTCCAACAAATTTACATATCCATCTCACACCTTTTCTATCTCATTTGTCTTCAGAGTTAGTTTTTTTTTCTTTCTGAATTCCAATAGTATTATAATCAAAATTAGTATTCTAATATATCTTAAAAGATCAATTGAAGTTAAAACTTTTAATTTACACCTAACCAAGAATAGGTGTGCAAAATGAGTATCCAAAAGATCATATTCACAATAAAGAATTTAAAGATAAGATTGAAATCATGTACTGCATTAGATCGATCAATAATTATGTGAAGAGGTAATATAATCATATCTCCAAATAGATGTTTAATTGGCTGAGTATCTAGTTTTTGCTACCATCAAACACTTAGAGAATCACAATTATAAAAGTAAAAGAGTGAAGATATTTAAACATCAGTAGCTCATATTATTTGACTTTTTTGTCTCGAACTTTAATTTATTGAAATTCTAAGCCTCTAACATCTAAAAAGATTCATCATTTGCCTTCATATAGTGTGTTTGTGAAAGCGTTGAAGCAAACGCAACGCAAAAGCAACACCCGGATTGCTTTGGCTTTGTAGTATCGGAATGCCAATTTTTTTTTTCCGTTGAACATGGTTGCAACGTGTTTCCAATACACAGATATAATAAGAAATTAATGATGCGCTTTAACCATATAGCCTCTTTAAAAAAATTTCTATACCGATAGTCTTTGAAGATTGTTTTTTCTTAAACTAGTCTTTGAATTGTGTTTTTTACTCTTAGACCAGTCTATACCATAGTAACTTAATCATTTAAATCTGTTGGCAG
>NC_038252.2:31234101-31241976 GCF_000004515.6 Glycine max
ACCAATATATATATATATATATATATATATATATATATATATATATATATATATATATATATATATATATATATATATATATATATTTTAATTTTCCCCTTTCAAATAAAGCTTAGGGATGGAAACCTAAACTTGCCAGGCCAAGGTCAATTGAAAATCAAAATAGTAGCCAGGTTCAAGATTATTTTATACAGGCTTTTCTTCTTATTTTCAAAGGAAATAAAAACCTCTTATCCAACCAACAAATTGTTAAATGAATATTATTCTTTTACTTTTCTACCCCTTTTCATTATAAAAACAGGAGTTACAACTCTTACTTTTCTTTATAAAGTAAAAATTCACTAAAGTCGAGTCAATATCCTTCCATGAATAGGTAGTCTCTTCAATTGTATATCATCTATTACAAATAGGTGCAAAAGTTTCCTTGTTGTATTATAAAAAGAAAAAATATATATATTTGCAGTGCAGTCCTAGTCCATACAATTTTTAGTTTCTTCGAAAGGAAAACCTAGATCGTGATCACCTACTTTTATAGACTGTTGCTACAAACTTACAATCCACTCAAATAATCAATTTTTTTCTCTCCATGTAACAGAAGAAAGTACATGACAACAAGTAGATATGGATCATTTTATGATGTTGAATAACATGATATATGGTCAATTGGTCATCCTAGAGAGAGACAATTTTTTTTTATCAAATATAATTAGTGGGTCCTAAGATAAAAATTGTCTTTTGTCTCTCCAATAGGACCATATCATGTCACTCAACATATTCACAATGAGTAACTTGCACAAACCAATATCTGTTCAAAACCAGCATCTGAAAATACATGACTGATCGAGATAGCTATGACAACTAAATACATAACTGTTAGGAGTTAGGACTTGGGTTGGGTCCCTTGGCAATGCAAGAAAAAAACAGCTAGCATACCCATAACATCCAGTTAGTAAAAAAAAAAAAAGCTTTGTTATTTCTACTTCCCTGTTCTATTGGCATTTTCACA
This sequence comes from Glycine max, assembly GCF_000004515.6. NCBI lineage: Eukaryota > Viridiplantae > Streptophyta > Magnoliopsida > Fabales > Fabaceae > Glycine > Glycine max. Next base: position 31,235,108 of record NC_038252.2, read on the forward strand.
TTAATCAAAATCTTCTTGCATCTATGAGCAAAGAAATATTGCGAAACAGATAAATATAAAATAGATTATATGGAATTTGTATATTCATTCCATTATACAATCCAATAACCCCAAGCACGATTTAGTGAGTTAGGCATGATATGATCTACAACATCAAAATTTTAGTTAGGATCGAGACTCCATGCAAAAAGGCTATTGAAGTATATACAGATTCTTACTCGAAGAACAAAACGACAATTGAATATATTATGATGCTGCTCATGAATACGACTAAGAAAGCGATAATGACAAAATAAATAAAAACATGCACGTGTAGAAGGTACTGTTTTTTTCTTGGCATCTAATGCTTCAATTAAATCATAATCCTATTTTTCAGATTATGAAAATATTCATTCTATACACTGCAAAATCATTAGGAATTCAACATCCTATTCCATAATCAGCAGATAAGTTTTGTTTCTTATTCAGTCTCAACTTTAGGAGCAGTTTTCTTCAATGCAAGCTTTCGTTTATTTTGAATTTGGCAGACAAATTCAAAAGTTATTACACGTAACTTCACATTAGGCTTACGAGTGGTGGCGATAGCAGTCCCTAACCCTGCCCTTCTTAATGCACGAGCTAAACACCTTTCACCAAATTGAAAATGAGAGGGGCATGCAGGAGGAACCATGGACCTCAATATTGGCTTATTACAAAAAGAAGGCCCTGTTGGCAAACTGAATAAAGCCAAGAACTTAGTCAGTGAAGTTGTCTAGCCTATCTAGATATTGGTAAGTATTGCAAATAAAAAATAAAATGTAAGAAACATCTTGTGTGTGACAAATATATATGATTTAATAATTAAATGAAGGGACAAAGCCCTAATAATTGAACAAAGGAGCATGCCTTTTGAGAAGGAATCTCTTAAATTAATTGCTTATTAAAAGGCAATGATCCATATTGAAAGAAAATGAATAAGTCACTGTCTCCGCCTGGTAAAGTATGTATCTTCCTACCCATTCTTATTACTGAGAACTAGAATTCTCATAGCAATTTCTAGTGTTTTCTACAAGTTTTAAGACATCATTCTTTTACAATGGATAATGGTTAGCATTCCTACTCATTCTTATTACTGAGAACTATGAATTCTCAAGATCCTTATTCTAGATGATTGAAACATGAAGGTTTACATTAAATGGAAATAGATAGAGAGATTGATTTACCAGTTGTGGGTATGAAGACTAGTATTCAGTATGGAACAAGTATTCAATAGCTTAAACTAGCAAAATAGGCTACAAAATCAAAGTTTTTACAAGAAAGATCTTCCATATAGAACCTAAAAATGGTAAAGTGCAACATGGTTTATTGTTTAGTAAGTGTTGAAATGAACACTATTTAAGAAGCACACTACTATGGTAACATTCCTGTTAAGTAACATAACATGCCAATCTCTAAAAGACATGTTGATTGGTAAAGTGCAGTGTGCTGAAAACTCAAGAATTTGAATCAAATTACTCTTTTAAGATTAAGACAACAAAATCTGACTGGTTCTGAATCATCATTGAACTTGAAATGGATTCATTCTTTGTAAAACATATGCAACTTTCATTTGACATCATTAGTCACAAGGTTGAACATCTTTTTCTCATAATTAGATTTTGAGCAACAAAATTAAGTAAGCATCACATATTTTCAAACAGGAGGAACCACTCAGTTTTAAATTTTCAGAACCCACAACCTTTACGTTGCATTTTGCATGAAGGTTCTCTTGCTATAACAAAATGGATTCACTGTTGTTATTCTTTTGCGTCATAGACTCAACAAAGTTTTGAGGTGGCCATAAATGGATTAATGTCACAGATAAAGATGAATAGTGAGCCTCAAAAGAGCACAGAGGATGAAACACAAATTACATGGTTGTTATTTCTCTTAAAAATTCAATTAGAAGAAGCAACACTGACTCTACAATCTATAGTTCTATACACACTGCATCAAATTAAAATTGACCAAGCTTTTAACATAGGGAACACTATACAGTAAACTGAAGCACAATAAAGTGGACAATTTTCCCACAACCAAACAACCAATTTTGAGAAACAAAGAAAATCACACTCTTTTTCTTCTTCTACGAACATAATTAACCCTTGAACCACACTATTCAAGCAAATAACCAAAGCGGTCTATACACTTAATTGTTAAATTAGTCCTAGTGCATATTTGGTTTCATGTTAGAGAATTGATTCCGAGTCCATAATTGATTTTGGATAAATTTTCACATGTTTGGTTTCTCGTCGGAGAAAAGTTCAATATTGATTCTAAGTTAAAACAACTTTGAGTAGCTTTTGTGGGTGATGGTCACAATTTCCTTCTTCCTTCTTTTCTCTTGGCCTCCCTCCCTTCTTTCTCTCAACCTTTTGTCTCTCTTAAGCTCAACTCCAATCCAAAACTCAGACTTTCAATCCTCTTTTCTCAACCAACTCAAGAATATACACTCATGATCTCACAATGAGGAGTACAAGGATAGATAAAACAATGTGAACAATATTTCTAGAAATTTAGTATTTAGAGAGAAAGTACTCTTGATCGAGTCTAAGTGTCCACCCTCACAACTCTATCAATGTTTTCTTTCTTCCTTTGAGACATTCACCTTACTCAAAAGCAAGTTGAGTTTTACACATGACTTGATTTTATAATAAAAACATCCAAACATAAATCACATCACTTCAAAATCAATTTCACCTATGGTAATTCAAACACACACTTAAACAGTAGATTAGTATTGGAAAAAAATTGCAAGACAGGACTAACATTTCGGATAAAAAAAATAGGACAACAAACTGACAAAGTGTAATTTTCATTATTCACTTCGCAGTATCTTCCAGTTTCACTTCAACAAGCACAAACCTATTTTCAATTATCAATTATCAATTTTCAATTTTTTTTAAAAAAAAAACTCACTTTTTGGCAACGGCTTTGCATCCCCGGTAAAGCTTCTGCTTGGAATCGCCCAATATATGAGTGTGACAGTAATTCGTCAAAGCCATGGCCTTCGTCTTGCATCCGTTATAACGACACTGCACGATGTCGTCACCACCACCAGAAACGACGCCGTTTTGGTGGTTGTTGTTGTCGCTGTTGTCATTGTGATCCTCCTTGAATGGGCTCTTGCCGTAGCTCCAGCAGTAGTCTCGGTACTTGGACCTCATCTCCTCCATCAGGGCCCAGTAGTGGGCCCGGTAGCACCGCCCCAGCTGCCTCGTTCGCCGCAGCCGCCGCCGGAGCACCTCCTCCCGCGTCAGCACCCGCGACTTCGCCAGCGCCGTGTCGCCCTCGCCGCCCTCGATCGCCACCGGCCACGGCGGAGAGGATGCAGAACCCCACTCGTCCATCGGTGCCGAGTCGCCAACTCGGAACCGGGTTTCTTGCTGGAACTCGGAAGAGTTCGTTACGGTAATTTTATTTTCTGACTTTGATTCTTCGGCGTTGGGAAACATTTAGAACCGTTGGATACCGTTTAAAAATGATCTGACGATCAGTTTGAAAGTAATTATTTAAGTGATTTATCTGTCAATTATAATCCTCCCGTAACTTTTAATCCATAATTTTAGTTTTCTTATCTTTAAATTAATGATTTTTGTTCCCTAATTTTTAAAATTACACAATTTTAATCCCTCTTAAAATCTAAGTCCATTTTTTATTTTCATTTATCACCCAAACTGCTAAATCATTCTAATTATATACATTACTATTATGTATAAAATATTGCCGGGCCCTAATGGAGGAGCCGTTAGTGGTCCGATAACAAAAAAATATGTTTATTGAATGTTAAATTTTTATTTATAAACAATAAAATAATCTAATAAATATGAAAATTAAAATGTTTAGTAATTAAATTATATAATTTAATATTTAATTTATTTTTTCATACAGTCACTTTTGTCTTTCTTAACTTTTTTATCTTATTTTCTTCTATTTTTTACCACGCCACTAAATTATATAATTCATTTTAATATTATAAGTTATTATTTAATTAAAAGGATTTTTTTGTAATAATTAATTAAAATTATATTTAAGGTAATTTTGGTTATAAATATTTAGTCAACAAATATATCATATAGTAGTTTGTAATTTGAAATTAAAGTTTAATAATGTAAATTAGCATTTTAACAAAGATTTAAATATATTTTTGATTTATGCAAATTAATACTTTCTCAATTTTAATTTCTATAAGTTTTTTATTCATTTTAGTCTAAGTAAATTTATACTTTAGGAACCAAAATTAAAAAAAAATATATATATGAAGTTACATTGAACCAAAAATATATTCAAAGACTTTTAACAATATGGAAATACCTTGCACAATGGATAAAATAAATGCTTTTGGAACTACACAATCTTAAACTGCTGAGAAATGACCAGCTTCTGGATACACCTAGTTGCTCTCTCACAATAATTTACATGGAAATTATTACCCTATTTGGAAGTTGAAAATTCCTGAGAAGGTGAAGTTCTTTGCATGACAAGGTATGAAAAAAGTCAATGATGACTGAGATGCTCTTTGTAGTATTCATTGTTGGTTGCAGAGAAGATGGAGAATTGTGTTGCTGATAGCTTAGCAAAGTGGGGAGCCATCAATGCCTCTTTGGAAGAATCCTCCCACTTTCGTATTGGGACAGGCTCACCTCGACTTGATATTTGCTTTCTAGATATATTTTGTCTTTCTTTTTTCCTATGTACCCAAAAAATATGATTAAAATTTACAATAATAAATACTTTTAATATATAAATTACATTATAATTAAAATTTATAATAATTAAACATTTTTAAACATATGTTTTTTTTTTACTTTCTCATAAAGTAAATTAAAATACCTACATTGACAAGAGCATTTTTAAGTGTTGGAAGAAACAACTTTGCTTTGCCATCCCCACATATCAATGGGATTGAGAGGATTTTTTTTAGAATATAAATTTATGAATAATATGTAAAACTTTTAAACCTTAAAAAGTATTCAATAAATATTATATATAAAACTCTTTTTTAAAAAATAGTACTATAAAACTATTTTTTTCGTTAAATATGTTAATTGCAAAGTGATTTCAAAAAATATATTTCAGTTGGAGATATAATTATTTTTTTTACAAGTATGAAATCTATATTTTTTTAGACCACAAGAATTCTCTATTAGAAATAATCTTATTCATTCCAAACAAAACTATGGTAGGAAGTAAAGTTTTCCTTTCAAGTATTTAATAGAGTTACATATTTAGGATTCAAATATTAGATCATCAGTTAAATTAAAACAATCTCACACTAGTTAATTCATGTATTTCGTGGTAGTATATGAAATCTATACTTATACAACCAAGAATTACATTTTTATAATTTTTTAGGATTTGTTTACTATATTAGATGACTTCACCTAAATATTTTATTTGACATGATTTACCAGTAATTCAATGGTAAATTATCAACGGAAATTATGATTTTATCCATGAATGTGTAAAAAGTCTTGCAATTAAGCCATGATGTATAACTTAATGACAAAATAATACATGAACTTTACAATTTAATGACAAATTATACTTTAACTTTACAACTATCTTAACTTTACAATTTAATGTCAAATTGATCATTGAATATTATAACTTAATAATAAAATGATTTCATGAAATCTTTAAAAAAAATATTTTCATGAAACGGTATGACATAATTACTTTTTATTTATTCAAAGACTAAATTAGAATTTTTATTCTTTTAAAGTTGTCACCAATTTACACATTCAAATACCATTTATCCTTAATTCAAAAATGTTTTACCTAAATTAATCACTCTTTTGGTATCTGCCAATTTAATATAACATCTATGATTTAATATTTAAATTTCAATTTAATTTTAAATTAAGATTAGTTAGTATAAGTAATATTTTTTGAAAGAATAAAAAAATATTATTAAAGATAAAATAAAATAATTATTATAGCAAATATTGTGTAATTTAATATGAAATAAAACATATCTTAAAAATCTTTTCTCTTAAAATTATATAAAGTCTATGTAAAATTCGATAACTTTACAAACTATTTTTTAAAATGTTCTATTTCTATTCATGAATGTAAAATACTTGTATTATAATTTATTTATAAATTAATATTATTAAAAAAATATCTTATGCTTAAAAATATTTATAATTATAATATTAGAAAATTATCTTGTTGTTAAAATATCAATACAAGTTAAGATCAGAGACTTAATTGGAAAAAAAAAATACATGGACCTAATAAAAAAAATTACCAAATAGTTGAACAACTTGTAAATTAATTTATCTTCTTATAAAAACATTCTAATTTATTGAGAATAATGATTGACAAAATTATTGTAAAAATAAGCATTTAATTTTTATACATATGAAAAAAAATTACATTATCAATTAATCAAAAATAATTTTTAAAAAAGTATCATAAAAAATAATAAATTTTTTAAATGTACTAATGTGTGATTAAATGATTATATAATAATATCAAGGAGGTTTAACTTAGTTGATTGAACATCATGCATATGCTATTATAAATTTATTGATACTTTTTTTTCATTTCTATGAGTAAAAAATGGCTATATAATTCTTTTTTCATTTATTGATATGTGATTAAACAAATCTATAAACTATAGAGTAAATTACATGGACTATCCTTGAAGTTTTTTCCTTACTTCACTTAATGGCCCTACCTTTTTTGAACCCTACAAAAAATTCATTATGTTTTTTTGGATTTTGTTACATCGACTCCCCCCTCAAGTGTAAACCATTACATTGACTCCTTCTTAAGTGTAAAAAGTGTTACATCAACCCCTTAAGAGGCTCATAGTAATGTGAATAATGAAGTATTGCATTACT
>NC_038252.2:31242076-31372849 GCF_000004515.6 Glycine max
AAAATGCCTTAAATTATTATTTTTTTTTCTCTTCTATGGAGATCGATGAGTAAGTTCTCAGTAAAATTAAGGATAAATTTGAAAATATTATAATTATAGACAAATTTAATGTTAATGATTAAATGAACTAACTTTCTTAATAAGCCTAAATTAATCAATTATATCTTATAGTAATTACGGATGAGGGAGTATAATCTATTTTACATACATATTTAACTTTTTTAGATTTTTTTGGATAGACGCTCACAATTAGGTTTCTGAAAGATGAAAAATTAAAATTTTATCTCAAAATGTGTAAAAAGTGCGACAAATTAGTCTTACTGTTAGTTTTTTCCATTAACTCAACCAATCGTGCCTATATGATAGTTAATGGTTGTCACATGTTATTCACGTGTCAAAAAATTAACTTTTTAATTTGTTATCTGAACTTAACAACTTACTATCATTTTAGCCCTAGACTTATTTACTGATAATTTGGTCCTTGAATAATAATGCATCATTACTAAATAATAACTTATGGAGGTAATAACAGTGATAAATAATTTCCATTGAGGGTTTGATGTTGTTAGAAAATAATAATTTGATGTTGTTAGAGGTAAGAGTCTTCGATTCAAGAACAACACGTCAAATGAATATATGTTGGACCTTTAATGGGTAAAAAATAACCCAAACTAACTTGTATTTTTTTTTTCTAATTTTTTAGTAGGTCGACTTGCATACTCGTGGTAAACTCACAAGTCTACCAAGTTTGCATAAAATTTATCAAATTTACCTAGAGTTGATTAAAAAAAGAATTTATACATGAGTTAATTTGTAAAAGATATGTGAATAGATAAGAGTTAAAGACATAATTCATGAGTTTGATAATCATATTCACACTAACGTTATGACCATTCACACGTAATCACGATCATTAGATTTAATGTTGGATACATAATGGTAGGATGAATTTTCATTTTTTAATATCCTAATTTTCAGCGCCTAATAAATTCAAAACAAATTTAAGTATTTATCAATTTATTTTAATAAAAAAAGGGTGCCTAAACAGGGGGCAGTTCGAACGGGTGGGAAGTGAAAAAAGATTAAAAAATTGTGGAGACGGAGCATCACCGCTGGTGGTGGGTCCACACAACGCTATTATATTATTCAAATAAAACAATACTAATAATAATGTAAAAAATAGAGGTTGAAGAAGCAAGCACCAACGTGAATACCCTAATTCGGAGGGTTTCAGTTTTCGCCCTCTTTTCTCATCTCCAACATCTTCGTCGTCACGGAGGTACGGTCCCTTACTCAAAACCCTTTTTCATAGTAAATCTGAAACCTCATGCATTGGATTCAAATCCGTAAGATGGAACCATCTGTTTTCGATTTGCAATATGTTTGGTGTTTTCTTTTGGGGTTTTGTTCGGTAAATGGGTTTTGGTTGCTCACTCCAAAAGTTTCCATCTTGGGTTGATTTGATTTGTTTATTCATAAATTTTGTGAACTGCATCGGGGTGTTTTCGTTGGTTTATGTGTTAATATGCTATTTGAGTTGGGTTCTTTCCTGGTTTGACTAGAAAGTTGAATCTGTGTTGACTGTTATTGACATGTTACTTTTTTCCCCTGATTTTGAAGCACTTTTCAGTTACAGGTCTAACAAATTTTCGATTTCCAGAATAAAATGGAAAACGAAAGAAAGATTTTTTTTTTTTTTCAAGTTTTGGCGAGACTTTGGTGGTTACTTCACTTGTTGAATTTGTTTCTTTTCTATTTTGGATTGATTGGTTTTATTTTCTTAGTACTTTCGGATGGTTCAATTAAAAGTGCCTACTATTTATGGGCAATTTTTTTTTTCTCACTTAAATCTCATTTTTTGTGTGGAGTTTCCACATGTCAGGCTGATTGGTGCATACTAATTGTAGATAGGTTAAACTTTTCCTTTCTTATCACTGCTGTATTTTCAGTTTTGAGTCTAGGTTTTTTTTTAAAATTTAATTTGAATGTACTTGTACTGTGATCCAATTACAGATTGCCATTTATGAAAAGTTTATTAACTTTTATAATAGTTATGCTATACTTGAGGTGATTTTTGATTGGTTGGAAGTGTAAAAATCTTTACACTGACCATACAGGAAAATTAAATTCTTTTTTATGAGGGAAAGTATATATTTTTCATATTCTTTTTATTTACTGAATGCATGCTTATTGTAGTGTTTTGCATAAATATTATGACATGCAGGAACAACCTTTATTATAAGGTTTTGAGAAATGCTTTTGGAGCTGTTGTTTGCTTGCTTATTCAATTACTCATGAAACATTGCACTATGGAAATTTTTTATTTATTTAAGAAAATGAAAAACTCACCACTGTTTCTCTTTTTTCTTTTTCAACATAGTCCAGAAATTTAGCTTTGTTTGAGCCATTGTATGCAAATAAGATCTTACATAGTTATTCCAGCAGTCTCTCTCGTGCATGTCTTGTGTAGTTTTTTCGCTTGCTGCTTCTTTGTTATTTTATTTTCATCACCAAATATGATGCCATCTCAGCTTGTGGAGAGCTCAACTCTCAAGTTTAATACTATAATTTTATGATTGTCTATCAACTCTGGGAAGAATATCATTGCATATATAAGGGCGCCAGATACCAGGGTGTTATTTATAATGCCCTGATATCTCTAAACCTTTAACTAGTAGTTTCACTTCCGATGTATGGCACACCACCATCATCTATCCATCTGTATTAATTTTAATGGGCTAAATTTGCTATTCTGATTCCTTCATTGGTTCAGTAGGGGTTCACCAGACATATCCAGTAACATTTAACATGAATAAACTCCTCAACTACTCACTGTGCCTCCTTCCTAGCCTAAACCCCACCACCATTGTCTAAGTTCTGAATGTTTCCCTCTCTTCCCATTTGCACTGTTGTCATTATCAATTTTGTCAGTCCTTGCTTTCCCAACTTTTCTGCTGCACTCCACCATCAATCTCCTTCTCGGTAGATTTTTTTTCCTATCCTGTAAATAGTTTTTGGGTTTTCACACTTTTTATTGTTGATTGAATCCTCATAACCTGGAGACTTTTGGGTTGGTGTTATTTCCTTGTTTGATGAATCATCCACGGTAAAGTTTACCTCTTCGTGTTCTTAAACTTTGCTGTTATATAACTGAGCTGTTATTAATTTGTAGGCTCTTTCTTTCTTAATCAACCTGGATACTATAGTTGTGTTATTAAATAGAGTGACAGGGGAGGAGAGAGAGTGTGTATCTGAAAAACAAAGGATAATAAAACTATGAATAGATATGTTGGATATCATTCATAAAAATTTGTTAATGGATGAATTGGATATTTATCAATTTAAACAGGTCATGGGTAGATAGTAGATTGGATAATTTAAAATTTACTTGATGGATCTTAAATGGGTTTTTCCCCTCAATATAATCCAAATCCAAAATACATCCACTTCATCTGTTTCCCACCCCTAAACACTGCCAACAGGCTTAGTTATTTTTAAGTCATGTTTTTTGTTTTAACAGATGCATCATTGCATATTTAACTTGTTTATAAAAAAAAAAGAATTCAATCATGATTCAATGCCCATTAGAGGCTAAAATAGATTGTGGTCTATATGGTGGTTAACTGGTTAAGTTTCTGTTTGCTGAATTTGCTACTTTGTCTCTCTGTTATGTTTTATAGGCTAGTCTTCCTGTTATCACAAACAATGTCTGACGGTCAAGAATCAGACAAGAATATTGAGATATGGAAGATCAAGAAATTGATAAAGGCATTGGAAGCTGCTCGAGGTAATGGTACCAGCATGATTTCTCTGATAATGCCTCCACGTGATCAAATATCTCGGGTCACTAAGATGTTGGGAGATGAATTTGGAACTGCTTCAAACATCAAAAGTAGGGTGAACCGACAGTCTGTGTTGGGAGCCATTACTTCTGCTCAGCAGAGGTTGAAACTATATAACAAGGTCCCTCCAAATGGTTTGGTTCTTTACACTGGAACCATTGTCACTGAAGATGGCAAGGAAAAGAAGGTGACAATTGATTTTGAGCCTTTCAAGCCTATCAATGCATCACTGTACCTCTGTGATAACAAGTTTCACACAGAAGCTCTAAATGAACTTTTAGAATCTGATGACAAGTTTGGTTTCATTGTGATGGATGGAAATGGCACCCTTTTTGGGACTTTAAGTGGAAACACTCGTGAGGTACTTCACAAATTTACTGTTGATCTACCAAAGAAGCATGGTAGAGGAGGTCAATCAGCTTTGCGTTTTGCTCGTCTTAGGATGGAAAAGCGGCACAACTATGTTAGGAAAACAGCAGAATATGCTACTCAGTATTTCATCAATACTGCCACCAGTCAACCTAATGTTTCTGGACTTATACTTGCTGGTTCTGCTGACTTCAAGACTGAGCTAAGTCAGTCAGATATGTTTGACCCTCGATTGCAAGCAAAAATATTAAATGTGGTAGATGTTTCTTATGGTGGGGAAAATGGATTCAATCAAGCTATTGAGCTATCTGCTGAGATTTTATCAAATGTGAAGTTCATTCAAGAGAAACGCTTGATAGGGAAATATTTTGAAGAGATCAGCCAGGACACTGGGAAATATGTCTTTGGGGTTGAGGACACTTTGAAGGCACTGGAGATGGGTGCTGTGGAAACACTCATTGTATGGGAAAATTTGGATATTAATAGGTATGTGCTGAAAAATGGTACTACTAGTGAGATTATCATAAAACACTTGAACAAGGAACAAGATGCTGATCAAAGCAACTTCCGTGATTCAGCCACCTCTGCAGAGTTGGAAGTTCAGGAGAAGATGCCCTTGCTTGAGTGGTTTGCCAATGAGTACAAAAAATTTGGATGCTCCTTGGAATTTGTGACCAACAAATCTCAAGAGGGGTCACAATTCTGCAGAGGGTTTGGTGGCATTGGTGGAATTCTTCGTTACCAGCTTGACATCAGATCATTTGATGAGTTATCTGATGATGAAGTGTATGAGGATTCTGATTAAGTGCCTGGTACTGCAGAACCCTTACTTTGTTTTGGATGATTGCGTCCTCCAAGCATGATTTGGATACTATTGATTATGGTTCTAAGACTTAGACTTTGCCCTTTGGTTTTTGATCCATAAGATGTGTAGCATTCACTTTTTTCCTTTCCTCTGCTTCATACATTTTGCTATTTTGTTACTCAATGTATGCTTATGGCAACTCTGCCAGATTATGCGCTGATTCTTCAAGAAATAGCACTCAGGAAGTCATGATTCGAAGTGTTTTATTTTATTCTCTTGTGATATCTAGATGAAGGTGGCTTCTGGATTTTATAGTATTTATTGGTTACATGATTCAAAATCAAATAACTCGTATTGAAGTCTTGTTAGAGTTTTTAAAAGTAATTATTGATTAAAATTCAAGCAAATCTAAGCACATGTTAACACAATGCAGCTTGAATTAGTTATATACTACTTCCTTTCCTATATACAAGACTTTTTTTATTTTATTATGTTTCTTTTTATAAAATCATCTTATTAATTATTTTTATCCTATAATACTCTTAATTAATTATAATATTCTCTCTCCAAACATTAATTATTCATTGATGAGAAACAGAAATGAAGGATAAATTTGAATGAAGAATATAATAATTGATAAATTTAATAAAAAATATAATAATTGATAAATTTAATGTGATTAAATAAATAATTTTTTTTAAAAGATATAAATTAGTTAAAAGAGTCTTAGGAATAAGTATATTCTTTTTTTTTAAGATATATAAGTTTTATATGTTTTTTCACCTACTTATTGCGTAGTGTGAGTTTAAGAACGAAGAAGAAACCAATATTATTAATATACCAGTTTAAGAGATTTTAATTAATCTAGATTTCAATCGAAAAATGCATAAAGTTTCATAAAAAATTATTTTAACTAACATATTAATTACTTATTTTCAGTTTGGAATTGTCTTTTGTTTGTTATACATACTTATAGCCCTATAGAAAATTTAATTAACCTTGGGCTAGAGGGACATAAGAAAAGAGCGGTTTATTATTATAAAAATTAAATTAAAATATACCAATTAAAAATATAAAAAAAAAATGAACCCGACTCTCCCTAAATTTTTGGAATAAAATAGTACAGCAAGCGCATGGCATGAGTTGAATTTTTGCAAATAAAAAGCAATGTGTGAGTGGTGTAAAACTAGCATGAAAATTGTGATACATGAGTTACTTGTTTTAATTTAACAAGAAATTGATATTATATAAAGCAGATTAGTAGAAATGAGTCAAATTACCGTTAGTAGTTGATCTCTACCAAATAAAGTGATGCATTTCGTATCATAGCTTGATCTGTGTGACATTATAGTAGCATAATTGGCTGGCAGTTTTCTCTTTTCTTGTCCCCAAAAAAATATAAAATGATTGTTGATATTGTACTCGATTGCATATTTTTCCTATACTCTTCGGTTTTAATTTGGTAATGAATTAAAGAATAAAATAGAATTTTCATACTCTACATTTTAGATTTTAGTTTAATTTGTTTACTTTAAAAAGTTTGTATCTTTGTTCAACCAAATTGATTATTCCATTAGTTTTTTACTCTTACATCAATATGAATTTCGAGTGACTTATCATTTTTTTTTCAATTTGTCACGGGTCATTAGATTGATTAAATTAGTGTGATAAATTAACAAAAAATCAACTTGTGTAACAGAGAAATTTTAAGAGATCAAAATTAAACTTTTAAAACACGAGACCAAACTAACTCCTAAAATATATAGATGAGAGACTAAAATTTTATTTTAACTTAAATTAAAAACTAGACAACAAATATATAATTTTTGACTTATTTTAAAGGCACCAACTTAAGTGTAGTGGTATTATCTTATAGTATTGCATGAGTTTACTTTTGTGCATGAGAATTAATTATGTTTCTGAAGAATATATTGCGTGAGAATCATAATTTTTGAAAATGTTACAAGGTATATTTAAAAGATTCTTGAGAATTTTATCATGTTTCTCATAACAATATTTTGTCGAGAAATATGGTAAAAAAATGCTTGAGAATGTTAACTTTTTATAAATGGTTTTTAAACAACCTGTGAACAAGAGAAATTAATATTCGAAACTTAAAATTCTTGAAAAGCATAAAAGAATCTACCTATCAATCCCTTCCATAAGATAATCGGTTAGATGGGTTCTTTGAACAGATGAAAACTAAATAAACTTATCAAAATCCATGGTATTCAATTTGATAGAAACCTCTATTCTCTTATTAGAATTGACAGTAGATTGAGTTAAACTACTGAACATAAGGGTAAGAGAGGGAGGAGACAATTTATCACATGTAATGCCTACTAGAAAAATTAAGAGAAGTATTTACACACTCTCAAGTCTAATACTTCTTTCCTTTTCAATATAAATAAAAACAGTTGATCATTTTTAAATATAAGCAACTTTCAAATTATTTTATTTTATTGACATTTTATTGTTGATATCAAGTTTTAATAAAAAAATTGAGAAAAAATATATTTAAATAATATTGATAAATTAAAAGATGTTAACCAAATTTTTTAATCAGGATGAGTTATTATTTTTATTTTTTACTTATCTGTAAGACAGGAGAGGATGTACTCATCCAAACATATTGAAAACTATAAAATTATAAAATTATCACCATTAACAAATGAGACATACAAAAATTTGTAATAATCTCTAATAATTTTTCAATCAATAATAGAAAATGCAATAAAAAGAGTGTTAAAGAAAATATTACTAGAGCATTTCTCAAATATTAATCCAGTTTCGCACGAGAACAATGTCACAAAACTAGAAACTGGCAGGTAGGATATTTGACATTATTTTTTTTTTTGAAAAAGAAAATTAATCGGTATAAGATGATTTTTTTTTACCCAGATGAATCAAATTAACATAGTTTCAAAGATTTATTTGACACTGTTAATTTCCTCTTATTCTAAGTTAAGCTGCTTGGTAGTTTATAATGTGGATAATATCTAAAGTTCACATCACATGACATGGCATCCCGTGGTGTTTTCATCACTGAAATAGTCCCCTACTCGCTCTGTTGGTCTCAAGAATGGTGGAGGCTCAAATCTTGGCATGTGCTCTTCAACACAAGCTGAATATGAAGAAGAAATTGCATAATAGGGTACTGCAACTGCACAAGGCTGAGCAATGTAACAATACTGATGATGAGTTTTGATGCTACTCAGTGACGGATCCAAGACCCTAAGTCAGTGAATGTAAATTATAAAAAATAAAATAAGTGAGTTTAATTATATAAATATAAATAAAATAAAATATAAAAATATAAGATTTTATTTATAAATTTGGTGAATTTTAAAAAATGAGGGGGTTCATCATGCTTGGATGACCATGAACCATGAAATTCACTTCTTAATGAGGCATATAATGTTCTTCTTTCTTCATTTCTTGAGTACTATAAGGATTATATTTATAACTCATCTTCTTTTCACCTTTTGAGGCTTTTTTCTTCCTTGTGACATCCTTAGTTTTATCAATTTTAATGTCACATGGATGAGGCTGTTTCTCTTGTTCCCACACATTCTGTTTTTCTTTCTCATTTGCCAATAGTTCTTCTTTTTCTTCAGATTCAAATTCCTCATAGCTCCACAGTTCGGCGTGCTTTCCGACCTTTTGAAGCTTTTTAATCAAAATGTGTGGATTAACGTTTCCTAACACTGTTATTTAGGGCTCCATGGGGTCTATGTCTATGTTGAAAACACCTAAGAAGGTGAACCAACCATAAGAACAAAGAACAAAACATATGAAGTGAAGATTTTTTTTTCAAAAGGGTTGTGCTATATTTAGTACCTTCTGGGTTTCTTAAAGCCTTCTTGACTTTCCTCTTGCTTCCTTCGCAGCAATTAGCTGACACTTTCAATTCAATCTTGTAGAAAATAAAAAAAAATAAAATTCAAGGGAATTTCATTTCAGTTCAACCATTATGGTGTCAAAATGAAAGAAAAGAAAATCACATAGAAAAAACAAAAGGGAAAATCATATAGAAGGACCTTGAAGTCCACTTCATTTGCCATGTTTCTGATCTAGAAGGACGCAAATTGAAAGAGAGAAAAGTTAAATGTATGAACCAGTTTCTTTTGAAGCCTAATTGCTGAACTTGTGCCTCTATATATAGAGAAAGAATAGTGCAATATATTACATCTATATTATGTGTCTTTTTGTTTTTTTTTTTAATTCTAATATTATTATATGGCACTGTCAATGCAACCCTTATTGTGTTTTTTTTTTTTTTGTGTGTGTGAAAAGAATTGTAACTCTTATTGACTATTGTTGTTACAACAAAAAAGCATTTGGCGACAGCTTTCACAATCTCTCTTATAAGCCGTTGCTTTTGTGCAATTCGCCGCTTAATTTAACTCCCTAAGAAACATTTTTTTTTGCATTAAAAAAAAAAGAAACATTTTTGATAAATATGATTTTGTGGATTGCATCAACAAAAGTGTATTTGTAAATAAAAACTAATTTTGAAAAATTATTTTTATCTGAATGGTTTTTGAATTCTAAATAGAAATATATTTTGTTGATCTCAAACTCAAAAAGTGACTTTTTTTTTACTTCTCTTAAAGTTAATTCTTCTTCTTTATTTTTGAATTGAAGGGGCAACGTGGCCCAACAAAGATCAATTAATTAAAAACCACGACGAAAAATGGTTGAAGCTACATCAGCTTGAACAACCAAAGCAATAAAAGACAAAACAACATCAAAAAGTCGTAAATTCTCACTAAGAGACATTCCATGATTTACTAACTTGATTAGCTTCTCGCAACACATGGTTCCATTGCAAATCACCACCAGCATCGTGGAAAGACTTTGATACCTTGAACTAAACTGAAGCATGAATGATGAGAAGCACATCCATTTGGCAACAAATTAATTGCAAGGACAGAATCAGATTCAACCAACATGTTCCAGAATCTCCTATTCCAAGCCACTGAAAGGCCAATGTAAATAGCACAGAGCTCTACACAGAGCAGAAGTCAATGTTGGCAGCGAAAGAGAAGATAAAGTTAATTCTATTCACCGAAAATTTAATTTTCAAAATCTAAATAATCATACAGAAATGATAAGTTACCATGTAACTTATTTTGTTATGCCTCAAATGTGAATTTGGCAACTCAACATTCCTACACATCGGGTATCCGGTTTTTTCACAGAAATTTTGTAATAAAAATTAGAAATTATCTTATGTATTATATGCTTTTTTTATATAATATTTTAAGAGTTTAATATCTATGTATTGATAGTATATGTCATTCAATTATAAATCATAATTTAAATTACTTTTGGATAATTATTTTTAAAGTCAACAAATTTGATATACATTATTAATTATGATTGAATGTATAAAATTTTTTATATTGTCAACCTAACTTTTTTTTCTTCATATTTTAATATATAAATTTAAAGTTTTGAAATGAAAATATTTAAGATTCTAAGAGATATTTCTAATTAACTATATATAAAGAAGCAAAGTTATATACGTATTTTGTTTGGGAGAAAAATAGAAAATTAACAAAAGGAAACAATTTGATAGTATAAACAGTTAAGATGAAAGACGAAGGCATTGAATAATTATTTTAAAAAATTATGATTTTGAAAATAATAAAAAGAAATTTTTGAAAACAATACATAAAATCTTTCAAAATTTTAAATGAAGTGATAAATAATAGCAAAACCATGTATGTTAATTAAAAAAAAAGGAAAAAATGATGATGAGTGACATTTTCACTGTTATTAGTGAAAAGTGTTTTTGTTCTACACGAACATAATAAATTTTGTGTGCATTAGTTTATGATGCTTTTCATGTCATCAGTTGAAGGAATTTGTCTTGGACCAATCGGAGGCATATAAGATCAAAATGGGGGATCAATTTTTTCGAAGACCTGGAAATCCACCTCTATATGAAGTTATTATTATTATTTTTTTACACAAAGAGAACTGTTTCATTTCACTAGTAATATGATGAAAAACACAATAACTAACACGACCAAACCGATGGATACAATTTAAAAACCTAGAAGCCTTTGCAAGGTAATGGACTATTTGGTTTGATTGTCTCCTAGTAAAACTCACAAAAGAGTTTGTAAAAGTATTCAGTTCAGCTCTACATTTTGCAACAATACAGTGAAATTTAGTAAAACCAGGTTGACTAGAGCTATGAAGCACGGACACTCCAGTCCCTTGTCGTGTTTGGTGTCTGACACGCGTCCGTGTTAGTGTCCGACACCGATCGACACCCATATTACGTTTTATATTTTGGATATTATAAGTGTTTATCTGTCTGTGTCTGTGTCGTGTCCAGTGTCCGTGTCGGTATCGGTGCTTCATAGGAGTAGAGCAAATAGTGTCAATGAGGACTTGGCAGTCAAGTTCGAAGATGACTCGAGTTACATTAATCTCTTAAGCCCATGTAATGGCTTGAAGATGACCCCAAGCTTCAGCCTCTCTGGGTTTTGGCCATCCTGGAGATAGATGAGTTATGGCTTTCACAAATGCACCCTTGTCATCTCTTATGCAGATTCCTACCCCAAAACATTTATGGTCTTTAAACAAAGCTGCATCAACAATGAATTTAAGGAATCCAAGAGAAGGCTTGCACCATGTTGCTGGAATCTGAATATTTGAAACTGTTGGTGTCCTAGAATGCTTGCGCGCGTGTTGCCACTCGTGCAGAAGTTGCATTGGTAGAGAAACCGAGATATTAGGATTAGTGTCCAAGTTTTCCCATAACTTCTCGTTTCTTTGTTTCCATATACACCAGAGCATCATTGCAAATTTTTGTTGATGTTGTGATGGTAGGATTTGCAGAACTTTGAAGATGAGATCCTTTGTATTTTGGGCCTGGTCAACCTTGTCAGAAACCCGCAGCCTCCTAAATCTGCTTAGCTTGATGGCAGCCAAAGAAAATGTGATATTCGATCGTCCTCAAGGCATCCTTCACAGTAACAATTGATACCTCCTTCAGGAAAATATTTAGCTTTGTAAATTTTGTAACTGTAGCATTTGGGTGAGTGATGAGTTTCCACCCCTGGTTTCCTAGCATGGATAGGTTGAAACCATGTAAATTATGAAAGCCCAAGCCTCCAAACTCCTCCTTCATAGATAACTTGTCCCAACTAAGCCAATTGATACCTCTTGATGTTGCAGTTTTCGAATCCCACCAAAAGGAGTTCTTCATTCTCTGAATGTCTTCCTCAAGAAACGCTGGAAGTAAGTAGACACTCATGCAATAAGATGAGATTGCTTGAGCACATGATTTAATCAGAACTTCCTTACTAGCCTCTGAGAGTTGTTTCCCTGACCAATGGTCGATGCACTTCCAGATTCTGTCTTTCAAAAAGCCAAAGACAACTTTTTTATTCCTGCCAATAATAAATGGTTGCTCCAAGTATTTGCCTGAACCAATTGAAGTGGAAACACTTATTGCAGACAAAGAGAATCTCTTATTTTTGTATGTTGATCAGTTGATCGATGCTTTACCATAGATGTCAAGGATTTTGGTGTGAGTTGTCGATTCTTTCTCAGTTGCCCTGCAAAATAGAAAACAATCGTCAGAAAATAAAAGGTGTGAGAGGATTGGTGTCCTTCTACACATCTTAATACCATGAATATCCTATCTGCTCTCAGATTTTTAAAAAAAGTGAGACAAGTCCTTCTGCAAAGAATGTCGGGTGACAGAGGATCACCCTATCTAAAGCCCCTTCCTGATGTGATTGGTCTTACACGATCACCATTAATATTAATAGAATAGGGAACGATATTGGACTCTGTCAAAAGTCTTATTGATATCAATTTTCAATGCCATAATTCTAGTATTACCCTTTACTCTGCATTTCATGTGGTGAATGGATTTAGATGCAATAAGGGTACTGTCAAGAATTGATCTGCTCTCAACAAAAGTTGATTGTTCAGGTGAGATACATTTGTGAAGGAGAGGTTTAAGTCTATAGGCTAAGATTTTAAAAATGATCTTGTAAAGGACATTGCAAAGGGAAACGTGCCCATAGTCTTTCATGGTAATGTGATTGTTGATTTTGGGATGAGGGCAATTAGACATGTTTTACAACACTGTGTTAATGTATGTACTTTACTTTGAAGGTTGGAGGCAGAGAAGGATACAGAAAAGGAGTAGTTGAAGCAAAACTAAAGGTAGCCATAAACGGATTTGGGAGGATAGGAAGAAACTTCTTGAGATGCTGGCACGGTCGCAAAGACTCTCCTTTAGATGTCATTGCCATCAATGACACTGGAGGTGTCAAACAAGCCTCTCACCTTCTCAAGTATGATTCCACCCTTGGAATCTTTGATGCTGATGTCAAGCCTGTTGGTGACATAATCTCAATAGATGGAAAGGTCATCAAGGTTGTCTCTGACCACAACCCCGTCAACCTTCCTTGGAAGTATGCTCATTCTTCTTCAATATCATTGCTACTTTGCAACTTTTTTCTCCCTCTTCTCTAAGTTACCACACATAAGTTTGAACCTATCTAATGTCATTTAGCTGGGCTAGTTTGCTGAGGTTGATGAAACTAAATGCTCACCCCATTAGGTGAGGTAAACGACGCCATTCAGCACAATTAAAAATTAAAGTTTTAGAAATATTATTTAACCTGAGATCTTTCTTGATGATTTCCTCCAACCGTCCTTTTTTACTTCCTTAATGTTGTTTTATCATAAGGTCAAGGAAGTCTAAATCCTTAATTTTTGAGAAATATATCCCTTTTAATCTATTAATGTTCTATTATCCCGAAATACTGAGAGAGAAAGGAAAAAAAATAGAAAAGATGAATGAATTACTATACAGTTTAGTCCTTCCAAGTGTAACACTGCTTTGTTTCCTCAAAGCTTAAGCTTGGTGCCCCAAGTGCTATCTTACGTACAAATTTAACCTACCAAATAGTCAATTTGTAAATGTAAACAATTTCATATGTTAAAAGCATATTCTCAAGAACAAAAGCTTTCATGAAACAAAGCAACAAAAGTTGTCATTTAACTAAAAAATAATTAATGTCTTCTTGATTTCTAAACCAATTTGATAAAATGAAACAATATTATCTCTTTACAGGGACTTGGAAATCGACTTGGTGATCGAAGGAACTGGAGTATTTGTGGACAGAGACGGTGCAGGAAAGCACATTCAAGCAGGAGCAAAGAGGTTTTGATCACAGCTCCTGGTAAGGGAGATATTCCAACCTACGTGGTTGGTGTCAATGCTGATATTTACAACCCAGATGAACCCATCATCAGCAATGCTTCTTGCACCCTTCGTCAAGGTGCTTGATCAGAAATTCGGTAATTCATCTTAATCTCCACATTTTTTTTATCAAACTTACCTTCCATCTCTACATCCACGTTTCATTATTGCATTAAGTAAACTTTGGTCTACAATTTGTGTGCAAAAATTATTATATGCTCTAGGATTACTCTAGTCCTAACTAATCTCCAGGTGACAACCTACTAGAGTCGGCCTAGTGATGGGAGATTTGAATAGTATGCATGAGATTTTAAGATTTATTCTTATTGCCACCATTGTAAAAAAAAATACACATGACATATAATTAAGCATCATTAGCTCTTTCACATAAATTGGAAATTTCATTTGTATGTTATATAAAGATTGGTTGGGATCATAAACATGCAGTGATTCGGGACTATATAACAATTTCTCGATCAAGTATTATCAATGATATTGTTTTAGTCCAAATTTTAGATCATTAAAGATCATTAAGAAAATCTAATTCGGTTGGTTGAACAGTGTGTGTGAGCTGTTATAAACTTTTGTGGATGATATTCTCAACGTGCCAACATATGACAGGTATTATCAAGGGTACCATGACAACAACTCACTCCTACACCGGTGACCAAAGGTTTCTTGATGCGTGCAAGGGCTGCTGCCCTTAACATAGTGCCAACCTCAACAGGAGCAGCAAAGGCTGTGGTCCTTGTCCTCCCAACTCTCAAGGGCAAACTCAATGGCATTGCACTCCGTGTGCCTACCCCAAACGTTTCAGTGGTGGACCTTGTTGTTCAAGTCACAAAGAAGAGACCTTTGCTGAAGAAGTGAACGCTGTTTTCAGAGAAAGTACAGAGAATGAGCTTAAGGGTATCCTCTCTGTGTGTGATGAGCTATGAACTACGGACACAGACACGTGTACACCTATAATGTCCAAAATATAAAACGTAATACTGGTGTCGTGTTGGTATCAGACACTTGTCTCTGTAGATTTTAGGTGCTCTGATGTGTCATCAACTGTTGACTCTTAGTTGACCATGGTCGTGGGAGATGACATGGTGAAGGTGATTGCATGGTATGACAATGAGTAGGGTTACTCTCAAAGGGTTGTGGATTTGGCTGACATTGTTGCCCACAACTGGAAGTGAGCCTACCCTATTTTTTATTTTATTTTATAACCTATGATGGTATTATATATAATTTTATCTAATTAGAACTTTTCTTTCCTCGTTTTCATTTTTCTTTTTAGACTTGTACTGAGAGATAGAACCATCACTTTCCTTGCTTCTCATTGATGTGCAATGATGACATTAAATGTGAATGTTGATACTAGGCCTCCAGAAATGCATCTTGCAAACTAAATTGTTCTTGAGTTTAATTTAGCTATAGTTAAATCGTGGAGTGAACATCCAAAATTTGGGATGCGTCGCTTAGGTGACCCGTTTTTCTTTCCCATGTATGAGTCAACATATGTATTGATTACAACTACTAGTTCCAAACACACTATTGTAACAGCATTGAAATTGAAATTCTACTGAATATTGCTGAAAAATAAGAGTTAAACTTTATCATCATATGTTTCACTTGTCGATTCTCAATCCAAGCAAGTATATCCTAAAATATAACCAAGTGATCTAG
Source organism: Glycine max (assembly GCF_000004515.6). Classification (NCBI taxonomy): domain Eukaryota; kingdom Viridiplantae; phylum Streptophyta; class Magnoliopsida; order Fabales; family Fabaceae; genus Glycine; species Glycine max. The sequence continues at coordinate 31,258,014 of NC_038252.2, forward strand.
TACAAAATTTATCAACCCAAATTTCAACTAGGGGACATTTTTTTAACTATAATATAAAAAATTATATAAAACAAACTAAAATGTCCAATGTCCAATTGTCTTTAAGGAGACAACCACTGCACTATTGGAGATAGATGATGGTGGCAACGCCATAGTCATAGAGAACTTGGACGCTTGGCTACGCTTCTCATCATCATGGAAATTTTACTTCTCAACGGATAGACAAGACAAGATTATCTGTGGTTAATTACTTTATACCTTCAATAATTAAATTTGGACTAGCAACAAAAAATCAATAATTAATTTGATTTTTTACTTTATACCTTCAACTTATAAAATCATTTTTTTAAACATGACATGAAGAGACCTTATTTAAAATAGTAGTGCAATAGTAGTAGGTTTCACTTAAGTGTGTTTTAAACTATTTTCTACAGGTATATATAAAATGACAATTAAATTAACGTAAAAACGTCACTGATATTTTATAGGAAAAATTATATAAATCGTAGATAATTTACAATATTAATTAAATTGAATATATAAAAAATATACAAACAACATCATAATAATAATAATAATAATTATTATTATTATTTATGATACATAATGAATATTTATTATTCTTTAAGATCTAAATTTATATGAATGAAAAATCATGTCTTATAATTGATTATTATGAAAATATTTATTATTATTATTATTATTAAAAATTATTATAATAGTCGTAAAGTATTCAATAATAGAATAATTATAATTATTAAATAACATTATCTTTCCGAATTTACTGTGAAAAAAATAACATATAAAAATTAAAATGTAATAATATAAAACAATTAAGATTACATATATACAAATAATAATTCTAATAATAAGTTAATTAAAACATATAAAGTCTCAAATATATAAAAAAATACTAATAAATTTATTAACATACATATAGTTTATATATATATATATATATATATATATATATATATATATAATTCCACGGTTTTAAAATCTAGTGATTAAATATGATATGCATAGGTTCGATCAAAAGCTTTATTGAGTTTAATTACTCTTTAAAAGAATGTCATTGTAGGTTCAATGATAACTCGAAAGTAATCTTAGTGGCGAGCGAATCTTCTTGTTAATAGCTACTCCCAACAAAAAAAAGGCTACTCCCAAAAATTTTAAAAAGCTCAATGAAGCCTTCTTTAAAAAAAAATGTTACATGCACGTTCCTTTTAAATATTACTCTATAGCATTATGTGGGTCATCTTTTGCTCAAAATCTTGGCAAACAGCAGAGAGCTGAAGGAGTTAATTATGGCCTTGTAGCTTAGCTTTACGATGGAATAATGGAGGATAGTGCTTCACGTACTCGTCCTAGAACATTCAAGGAAACTTCACTACATGATGCCAAAGAAATACAAAAAAACTGGTAATTAAGTAGTTAAAATTCCTGGTTCAAATACTTTGAAGAAACTCCTTTTTGGTAAAAAAAATTAGAAAAAACCATATAGTCTGAACTTGTTATGTTATTCCATTTTCTTTTATTACAATATACTTTGTTCCCCAACTTTTCTTTTAGCCTCTTTGTATATAAAATGTCAGTTAAACCTTAAATATATAGGTTCCTTACTACTTAAACCAAGTAGTATTAATTTGGTATTTGAGTCTAGATAATTTGGGTTTTGTTCTTATCATTTTATTTCGTCTAACTAATATTTAATTTCCGTACAGGCCATTACCTTAATTAAATTATAGAAATCAATTCATCATTAAACAATAAAAATCATTTAGTCATCATGAATTACACTTATGGGTGTCAAATATTTAACTATAAAACTAGAAAACATAATGACCAACACTTAATATATAATATCATAGATAAAAAACTAAATAAATAAAAATAGAAAACTTAAAACTTAAAATATTATAAATATCAGAATCGATAGAAATTACTACATAAAAGTAAAATCTACTTACACACTCACACACCCATACAAGTACACCAGACAGAATAAAACAGAATAGCAAAAATAACCACAGCAATTCTCTTCAAAATTCAAACATATACACATGCAAAATTAAAAATATTGCACCGACAGGCTAAATAACTTCAACTAAAATCACATATTTTACCTCGTGGATGATGGAACCATATACACTTGTTTTTTGTTACCCACCATATTTTCATACTTTATTGTTTACTTTTTTTCAATAAAAGTCAAAAAAGTTATGGCGGCATAGATTATGATTGAATATGGAGTCAAACAATGGTCCACACTGCTTATTTTTGCCTGGAAAATAGGATAACCTAACATGGGCAAATAGAGTAAGAACAATTTTAAATCATTTTATAATATTTCTTTAAGTATTTGAATTTATTTAATATTTTATATGTTAAATGCATTTATTTTTAATATTTTTTTATTAAATCATAAAAAAATTAGAAAATATTTATAAGTATATGTAATATTACTGCGTCAGCAATGATCCTTCACACAAAGCAACTCCCTGAATATTAAGACTTAAAAATGATACTAGTAACTCTCTATACTTGAAAAAATGATATTAAAAGACAACTTTGCTGAGTTTGATCTCCATGATCGATCGTAGATGTCACATCACTAGCTACAGGAAATAAATGCATTAGTAATAAAATTTTAAATTTTTTTATACTGATAACAAATTTTGTCACTAATACTGACATTATTAAAATTTCAGCGACAATTTTTTAAAAAATAATTGTAAATTATTTCTTCATTGTTAAGTTTTATTTAGTGCATTTAATGTAATCTTTTTTTTTTTTTTTTTTGTCTTGGATGATTCTCGATGTCATCTCAATGTCATTGTTTGTTGTTGAATGATTAATTCATTCAGTATTACGACGCTCGGTTCAATTCGATTCATCTTAGTAGTGTAGTTTGTTTCGCTTAAACTGTAACACAATTCAACGCAATTCAATTATATATGCAATTCGGTTGGGTTTTATTAATCTATTTCGTCCATCCCTAACTCTCATAATGCTTCCTTTCATAGCAGAAAGGAAGAAGAGACCACACCTTACTGCAATGTATTTTCCAATTCTATATTCATTTGTTTAATGATTCATGCATGCCACGTACAGTAATAACTTTGTCCTTGAAATATATAATTAACACTCTAATTTTTAAATTTGTGTATATGAAAATATAAGTGCCAGAAGAAGTGAATTTCTTAAAAGGGTCTCACTAACTCCAAGACCTAGTCCTTAATTTCTGAAAGACGAGTATTCGGTCAAAAATGTCAAAAAAATTAATTATAAGTTTAATTTAATCCTATAAAACTTATAAAATTAACTTACAAAATAAAAATTGTTCTTCATAATTTATTTTAACACTATTTTTATTCAATATTTCTTTTATCCATGTCTATCTATCATGTACACTTTCAACATACCATCACTGTAATTTAGGTGTCTTTTTAAAAAAGAAAATGATCATCTGGCTCTAGTAATTTAACTGCGTAAAATCCAAATAGTGTTATTTCACATTGAAATAATGCAACCAGTACCTCATGAAGCCATGAATTATTTTACATATTACTGACAATTAAGATTCGTTGTTCTGAATCCATATTTCTCAATCAGCCCCACGTTGACCTCGTTATCTGGAAAGTTCAACGAGGGAGTTAGCAGCTGATCAATAAGACCATCAGGATTAAACTCTTTCTAATTCTGCATTACCTCTCAGTACAACACTGCTTTATTCATTGAGTATTTAATAACAATCTGATAAAGCTGGATTTGAATCCAATTAAATTCAAATAATTGACAATACGAGACATATTAATTTTATCTTTATTTAACTTTTTATCTTTTCTATAAACATGTGTGAAAGATTGCATATGGACGAGTACTATCACCAAAATAATAATTCATATTAATAGAGGACAGGGCTGACGAGTTAAGTTAAACTTAAACTTAAATTATTAAAAAGTTATTAACTGTTGTTCTAATAATTAATTTATTGAATTATAATTATCAACTATTATTAGATCATCCGCATACATTTATTCATATAAATTTTATGCTTTTGGTTAATAAATAATGAATAAAATATATATTTTGGTTCTTATAGTTTTATTAAACTCGATTTTAATCAATTAATTTCAAATGTTATACTTTAAAATATAGGTAGATTTAATCCTAATTTGACTGGTCATCATCAATGTGCAATAATTAAATATATCTACCTTTTAATCTATAAGAATGAAATTGATAAGTTCAAAATTACATATACTAAAATCAAGTTTCCTAACTATGTGATCAAAATGACTACTCATATGATGAATTAATATGTATTCTCAGGAACTAACTTTCCTGATTTGAGATTTTGAGTCAAGCCAAAACATGTTAAAATTTAGTGGTCCAATGCACAGTTTCCAATTTGCTATTATCCACTGCAACCTCTCTACTGTCGCGTGCGTAAGTGTTCACTGGAGCCACGTACTACAACACTCGTTCAATGTTTTTGTCTATGTTTTCAGTACCACCACCACCACACTTTCTACTTTTCAATTTATTTTTCCCATTTACTACCCTTGTCGGTGTCTTTTCCTTTCAGGAACCGGAGAACAAGAATACGGATATATGCAAATGCATTACAACTCATTCGCCAGAAAAGGCCCCATATACTAGTACAGAACAAAAATGATAAACCAAGAATAACAATAATAACATAACACATTTACTTGCTAGTGTAACAGTGGTATATTTTGATTGAGAATGAGATAGTATTACAGATACAAATTAAGGCACATTGCCATATCTTTTGTTACATACCTCAAACTGGTATACATACCATAACAACAGCAATAGATGATGACATAAATTATCAACAATACAAGCAATAACCCCAAATTGAATTTTGTATCAGCACTTAGGTGCGGCCTTCATGAAATTAAGTAGATGGGAACTTTATGGTAGTGGTAATAAAAATAGGAGATGGAAGCTTATATTAAATTATATGTCTTGGTAGGTTCTATGGCTGAGAGGTGATAATACTCAGTAAAACTGATAGATACTTCGCATTAATATCACGTTATTCAAATTAAATATCACGGTCTCTAGCACACTCTGGAGAGACTTGAGGGTAGCGTTTGCGGTCAGCACAGTAGTTGTAGATGGTGTATTTCTGGCGAACCCAGGAGAGTTTTTGCCACTGAGCAGCATCAAGATCACGAAACTCAGGTTGATCCCACCACCTCTTGCCTTGTGTGTCACAGAACTTGGCATTCACTGAGGCCTCACAACCATCAATGTGGAAGCCCTTGTAGGAGGCTATGAAGGGGGCTTTGGACCAATCTGTTTTCTCCAAACCACCCCTTGTGGCCCAGTCATCAGCATTCCACAAACTGTTGTATATCTTCATTGGTTGGTTAAATGGGAACTTCACTCCCAAGTCATTGCTGTTCTTGAACACCCTTATTGGGTAGTCATCCACATAGAAACTGCACACCCCACATTTGGATTTCTTTTAGTAATAATAATGTTATGTAGACAAATTTCTATAAAAATAATAAGAATAGTTAATGATCAAATTTAGTGGTGAAAATTTCTTCATTGATAGCACAAAAAATTTACGGACGAATTTTTAAAAAGTACATATAAATTCAGTGAGGAAAGTTGTTTTTTCTTTACTTCTACTGAAATAAATAAAAAATAGTGATGAATATTAAAAATTATATATAGATTGTGTCATTACTTTTGAATTTTTCTTTAATATGGTTTCTGTAGATTGGTGGAACTGGAATAAGATGGTGGTGGAAAGGGAAGGTGAAATTGTTACTTGTTGAGTGAAGAAGTAAATATATACTTACACAATCTGGTACATGTTCCATAGCACTGAGTATCTGTGATATTCTCTTGTAGGGTCAAACCAGAGGTAGATTCTTTGTTCTCTGTCACCCTTGCCACCGGTGAACACATTTGTTTGCAAAATATAAGGTTGCCCGGTTCTGTTTCCCAAGAACTCAAAGTCTATTTCATCATGTTCTGAGTTTGTGGATGATAACTGCAGTGCCAATCACAGCCAAAGAAAGAGTCACATAACAAAACTGAGAAAACAAATTGGTGGAAAACTTGAAACCAACACAAAACAAAACAGAGAATTGTTTTTCTTACATAGAAAGCAGTGACTGTGCCAGCTGAATCACCAGCAACCAATTTTATGTACATGCTGAAGTGACCAAACAAGTAGGACCCTTTTGATTGGAAGCCAGTACCTGCTCAAAATTGCATGAGTATAATGAATAATTTTATAACCAAAGTTGTATTTACTGCATATAGATCATTGCATATTAGCATACATATTATAGTTACATACCTGTGTATTTATCAAGATGAAGCTGAATCTCAGAACCACCATTGAGGTATTTGATGTGATCAAAGGCCCAGGTAGGCACATAGTTTCTGCCAAATGGCACATCAATTGGTGCTCTTGGGTTGGCGGCGAAGGAAGCAGAAGCAAGTGATAACAAAATCAGACAGGTCCACAGAGAAGAACCCATTTTTTTTCTTTTGTGTTTTCAACTTGTGTTGTGATACGTCCTTGTTATGCATTCCAACGGGTATATATAGGCTCGCACAAAGACCCTGCTTGGACCTCTCTAATGTGAGACCATGATATTACAGATTATTAGAATTAATCTGTCATTATTAGTAACAAAATTATGTAAGTATATTTTTTACTGCTTAATTTAGTTAGTTGAATAAAATAAGTGAGTTATTGTAAATTTTATATACTTATTGTTAATTCTTATAGATAAAAAATTCTTATTAACGTATTTATTGTTTTAGAAATATTAGGTTTAATCTACTATTATTGCACAGATTAATTTTAATAAGGGTTTTTCTAATTGATACTAAGTAAAAATGGAATTAAATATTTTCATCTTAAATAAAAAATAGAATTTAGATAATTATCTTATTCTAAAATTTTATTATTAATGTTATGACTATTACATTTAATGGATCATCTTTCATTTTTCTTTCATATCATTGTGTAAAATTAAAAATTTATATTTGTTAATTAAAATTAGAATAAGATTATAAAATATTAAAATCCTAATGATTATTTTTTAATTCAATCTAGGCAAATAGTTATTATACAAAAACAACTTTAGGTAATAGTTTTCATTTGCTTTACAACTTCTAAGTATATTACTTTAAATATTTTTCCAAAATTTTCATTATAATTTTTAATTAAAAAGTATAGATAAAAATTATAAAAATTAAAATTACTGCTATATATATATTTTTCCTAAGTTAAATAAAGAATATAATGATTAAAAAAATAATATTAAGATTTTAATATTTTATAATTTTATTACATATATCTATGTATTTTAGTATAATTTTAATTATTAACTTTTAATTAAAAATTATAAAATTTTAATTTTACACATAAATGATATGAAAGAAAAATAAAAAATGAAACATTAAATGTGATAATTATAACATTAATGATTGAATTCATAAGGCAACTATAAATTCTATTGGTGATTGAATATGAAATTGGTTAACTTTATTTTTACTTGGATCAATTAAAAAAACTCTTTTAATAATTTGTACTACCTGATTCTCGTATCTCATTTGATGTTTAAGGTTATTGTATATAAATTAAGAAATATTTAATGGAATTAAAAGTTGGTATATTTAAATTAAAATGATGTTATTTAATACCTTATTTTTTATACATGCACCACTAACAGTAAGTATTAAATTATGATATATTTCAGAAAAATACCTTATTAAACTTTAAATTTCTAAAGTATTCAATATTTTGAGGAAAAAATAGAAAACTAAAACATTAAAATACAGGGAAAGGAGATAGAAATACAAAACGCGCTTATAGCTAGCCTTCATTATTATCATTGTATTTGAGGCCTGATTTTTCATTTTTCTTTTGTCGAAAAGTGTTTGAATAGATAGTATACGACATAATTCTGCTTAGCTTGTTTAGTGATTAGGTTGTTGAAATTGAGCTAACACACGTGAGAATTATTTCTCATAAATGTATTAGACCAAGGTAACATCTCCCAAGAAGAAATTTAAACTCACTTGATGAGAAAAGCTAGAGTGGAAGATTATCCTTACTGTTTCTAACATTGTTTTCTTTTACGAGTTTCTGAAATCCTTTTGCATATTAATTGGAAAAATAGTAAGGCAAATATTAATTATTACCTTAATGATATTGGTTAAGCAAATAATAGGAGTTTTTTTTATTGTTATTGAGATGCAGAAAAATATGCATTCCTGTGAATTTAAAATGTTCTCCCATATAATTTTCAAACAAAATCTTTATATCTTAGGACATTGGTTATCGAGATCAAAATTGTAACTTTGAGAGTGGATCTAGAATACTTCCTCATTGTGAAAAATTGCTTCAACGTTTCTAGTAAAAATTAACTTGGCACCCCATTCTAGGAAGGATCATTCTCTACATAGGATAAAAAGGTTTTCAACATCAAGAAGTGTTTTAGAGCAACATTACCATATTAAAATTAAACTCATCATAGCAAGTATCAAGAAATTTTAGAAGTGTTTTTAATATTCCATAGAAATGAGTGTATGTCGGAAAAAGAAAACAAGCTCACAATAGTATATTCAGTTTTGGAACTGTATTCCTCAAACTAAAGACAGAAAATGGATATAGTATCAAGTAGCAACATCTAGCTATTGATTTTTATTTTTATTTTTTATAAGACCTAGCTATATATTGAAGTTACTGTTTCCATTTAGGGATCAAATATAATTTGCAGGGAAAAATATTAAAGAGAATAAGGTGGGATTGGGAGGTACCAATTGTCAGACGTTTTCAGTACAAGGGCCCCGTGCGTGGTGTTTGGTTTGGCTTTGGCTATTAATATGACACCCAACATGCTTTGTAATATTATAAGGTTGCATTGCCGACCAATAAAATTAAAAGTTATTTGAAAATTGGAAGACACTGTTTGCTAAGTGCTTACTAGTTACCACGGATTTAACTCTACAAACGGAAAAGTAACAAGTTCACCATTTCAACAAGACGGGATCTTTCATTTAGAAAAAAGAAGATCCTCTCAAGTGTTAACCATTATTTCTTTCAAAGTTCAATTTAAAATAAATAAAATATAATAATATTGTGCAATCCACGGGATAAACATCGGAAAGATTTTTATCAATGGACAATCAAGTAAACCATATAAGTATCCCCAATTGAGGAAGTAAACATCAGGAAGATTTATCTAATGGACCATGAGTAATCACATAAGTGAATTTGATACTACATATTAACCAAAAATCTTAAGGTTGTGATTTTTAGGTCTTATCTTCACTTATATGGTACTCAATCTTTTCATTTCTACCCAATATATGTGAGACTTCACCTCACACTTGTCTCCAACAATCTTGCCCTCAAGTGTGAGGTGATGGTTAGATGTGGACTGCTCAAACAAGTAAATGATGGTGGTGGATCTTTGAACATAGAAATCCCCTTGTATCAAAAATCTTCTTGATGGATGAGTGTATGCATGAAGGTCGAGAATCTCCCATGGGTATTGCGGCAGTGCAAGGTACTAGAACATGTTAGTAATAATGGCTAGGTGGCTTGGAGTAACCACGATTATGCTTTAAGGGCTACCATGAAATAGTCGTGGATAAAAATGACTTCCACTTGAGGAGGAAACTATCATATGGAAGAAACACACACGTGAAGGAGATTATTGGAGTAAAGTGTGATGTGTCCTACATTGAGTAGTATTGAGAAAGTTGAGCAACATATAGGTAAAAAAAAAAGACTTATAAATTTAACCTTAAATTTTTGAGTTAAAGTGTGGTGTTAAATTTAAATATATAATTGCTCATGACTCATTAATGTAAATTTCTACGATATTTCTCCCCCTTGATTGCACACCAACAAATTATGCTATGAATTTTTTTGAATGGTCAAAATATTATGCAGTGATAATGTCATCGCAAAAAATTTGTTTCTCCATTTCAATCAAAGTCTAACGATAAAATAACTAAAGTTTAAACTTTAAGCCACAAATTTTTAAAGTAAAAATGACACATTTATAAATAAAAATGTTTCTTTTTTCATAAATAAAAGACTTTTATTTTAAGTTTCACTTACTTTTATATCGATTCTGACTTCAATTACAATGTAATTAAAATAAAATAGTTAAATAAACAATATTAATTTTTTTATATAAAAACACAACTATATACCATTGAGTGCATATATCAATGGTGTGGAATAATTTCAACTTAAATATTCAATAAAAAAAAACTTTTACTGTACTAATGATTTTGTCTTGACTCCAATGGATACCTTTGGTATATAAAAATTAGTTATGTACTAGTTGTGTAAACATTGATGAATATACGCATATAAAGACAATTTTACAAAAACATAAGCCAGACATATCAAATAAAGGTATCACTTTCTAAAGGATACAAATCATAATTTACCTCTTTGTAAGATATTAATCCCATCTATTTAATATAACATCCATTTGTATGAAAATTTAAAGTAAAATGCTAATTTAAACAAAACTGATATCCATTAACATCATCGTATTTGTAAAAAAAAATAAAAAAATCCATTCGCATCGTGATGCAACAAAAGATTTTGGATATATTTGTTTCAAAATTGGATAAAATTGATTGAAATAGAGTTATAGTTCAATCCTTGAACACAAGTTCAAATTATATATAAATCTTCAATTATGAAATATACATTACAATGTGTATTCAAACAAGATGAATTAATTGATTTGGGAAGTTGGCCTAGTATTAAGACGTCGAATATTAATATAATGCATTGTATTATTAATATAAACCCATAATTTTTATATTAATAATTTATCTTATTCTAAATAAGATATAATAACAGCTCTCAATATTTAATACTTTTTTTAGAGGAATATTTAATACTTTTTCTGTTAAGAAATGGGGCCGTTTTTCGCTAGGCTGGCAAAAGCATAAGCCACCTAAGTCTTAGCTTGAGATCCCAAAATTTTTAGAACTAATTTAATAACATTGATAGTTATGGTCAAGTAAAGAGGTGTCTCATGGTGCTGATTAAGAAACACACCATGTTAATTCTTAATTGCATACTCTTAATTATTTAAAAGATTAAATATCGAGTGAATTATATATTATTATAATAATTATTTTTGCGAACTACTTTTACTTTATCTTCTTAATTAGTATTCGTACTTGTTTGTAATTTTCAAAGTTATAGCTTATAAAATTTGTATGCACATGTTACGTACATTAAGAGTTTTAATTTTGTAAAATAGTTTTTGTATTGGTTACATCCGTTGTTGATGTTTTACAAGGTAAAAATATTTCTTCTCTTCTTATAAAACTAACTTTTAAAAAAAATCTTGTTCATTCTAGTTGTAATTTTTTTTTTTACGGGATTAGGATACTAGTGCAAGGATCGTTTAGATATTTTACAGCAAAAAACATTGTTATCCCATTAAAGTTTTGGACTAATAAATGAAATTGACATGATACACATTAAATGCAGACTATCATTTATTTTTTAAAAACCATAGAAATAGAATAAATGGAAAGAGGATTGACCCATTTTATTGAGGCAATATTAAGAAAAATGATAAAAGTATAAGATAGCTTTCCAATCAACATGTTTGATTCACTATAAAATAAATTCATATACTATTTGGTAAAAAAAATCATATAATATCTATTAATTATTAGACTTTTTTTTTATCCCGTTTAGTATATACATACATACATATATATATATATATATATATATATATATATATATATATATATATATATATATGCTAGTAACTGGATAATTTTATTAATATATAAAAAATTGATACATATATTGATGGACCATGCATGTTGTGAGTATAAATATTATATTTTAAATGTATATATTAATAATTTAACTTTTTTTAAACAAATATATACCATCATAAATAAATCAGTGTGAATAACATTAAATATGTAGATCAAATGACATGATATTATTAGTTTAACTAATAATTTTAAGTTTAAGTTACAATTATACATTTGTGATTAACTTTATTACTCTTAACCATCTTATTTATTTTAAATTAAATTGTCTCGTATAAAAAAATACATATTATCTTATAAAAGAACATTGTGAATTTTTATAGCAATTATTTTAAAATATTTTATTTTATTCTAAATACGTATATTACCTATAATTATTATGAATAATAATTTTTGTCATTATTAAGTTAAATTGTAATTTTAATCCTTCTTTAAATTTGAAATTTTAATTTTCTATTTTTAAATCAAGACATTTAATTTTCTTATTTTTTAAAATAATAAATCATTAAGACACTTGCATTATTTAGTTAAATTTATAAACACTATTTTATATATACTATTAGTAAAGAGTTATTAGTTTTTTTTAAATTATAAAAAATTATAAATTAAAATATGTTTAATATATAATTCTTTTTAATTTTTATTTTGTATCATTTTATATATAATAATTTGTTAATTTATATTAAAAAAAATTATAATAAAAATAAATGCATGTAAATTTAAATAATAAATATTTTATTTTAATTTATAAATTTTTATAATTCGAAAAATTAATAATCCTTAACTAATCATACATACATGTAAAATATGTTTATAAATTTAATTAAATAAGAAAGTATTTTAGTTATTTATTATATTCTCTTTAGATAGAAAAAATGGTGAGTTGAATTTGTAAAATTTTATGTAGATGATGATTTTTCCCTCTCCTCTCCTCTCCTATGCAACAATTTGCAACATTTTGTTGGATTATTAAATTAACATTGCAGTTTTATAAATTGGTTTGGTAGTGCTTGTTTTTCAGACTCAAAATAAAAATAACTTTCAATTTGGATTGACATTTTATAGACCCCACTTTTCTCGATTCAGCTGCGTACGGTTTGATATGACCATTGAATGTCACAACAAACGGACCCAATTCAAATCGGTCTAATTGAGCAAGCATGGTTTTCTTCCATTTTGACGACTTCACCACCATGTTTGATTTTAAATTAAAATATTACAAATTGAAATTAGTTAAGATTACAAGGTACTTTAATTTAAATCAATAATACATATAATTTAAAAACTGTCATTTTCTGTATAAAAAAAACTGTCATTTTAGAGCAAGTAGATATATATAAAATATCTAACCAAGTCACAATTTGTTTTTAAACATTTTTATATCATTAAAAGGAAACAGTAACATTATTATATGTAGTATGCTCACAGCAAATGTCCACTAGTATTTAAAAGTGAAGTTGGATGAAACTTCAGGATATGATTTGCCAAGTGTCTTTGTATGTATATTAATATAAGCTTTGTATGTATATTAAGTTTTTGAGAAATTATACTTGTAGAATAAATTGTACAAGAAAATATAAAACTGAAAAGAGAAAGAGAAAAAAAGATAAATTTAAATTGAAAATATAATAAACGATAAAATGATAGGAGAAAAATAAATACAAAATATAATATTATATAAATTATTATGTATTACTTTTCTAAGTAAGTTTTTATTAACTAGTATCCTAAAGTACTAACTTTGTATGTATATTACTTAATTTGGAATACTAATAAAAACTTTATATATATATATATATATTTCAGGTAATTAACTGGACTTGGCTCTCGTTTGCAAAAGCTTGAATTCAATACCATATATAACCAATTCTTATCTAATGAAATAGATCAAATTCGTACAATTCATTTGTGAATCGAAGAATTGTACTTAAGAGTGACATTACTCATTGCCAGCATAACAAGTCCTTAGGTTGTCCATATCCATGGTATTTGAAACCTGACAGATAAAGATAAATCATATCTAACATCTAAAAAAAAAAAAATTGAAACTGAAAAAGAACTGCATGTGGCTGCATGAATTGGATACGAAGATGTGACTCAGTTATTCAGGAATAGCTAGTAGGTGGAACGTACAAAAACAAGGTCACATGATTATTTGGTATATGATAAGCCATGTTTATGCGTATAATTCTGCAATGAAGTTGAGCAATAATTATACACATTATTAGTTGTTATACAAATTGAAAGGGCCAACCCTCACCTTTTCCGTTCATGATCGTGGGGGTGTAGGGCTGTGCTGTGATAAGACACTCTTGTGAGGAAATACTAAATCATGAATCAAATCCATATATATATATATATATATATATATATATAAAGATGTTACGATACCTGTCAAGGCTGGAGATTTGTTATTGCATTATAATAATACAACTCAATCACAAAGTGTACACATAAATTGGTCTAAGATTGTTTTAATTTAATAAGTGATTTGAAGTTTAAAGTTTAAGTATTGAGTTACATTAATAATATTGAGAAAGATAATTTTGTTCCTACGTGGCTCAAACATATATAATTAATTACCTCTTATAAATAATAGTTGTGATTACTACCAAATATAATAATAGAAGTCAAATTCTCAACTTTCAAATACAATTAACTTACTTTCAAATGAGAATTGAAGTTTTAGAGAGAAACACATTAACAACTAGTATGATACAGAAAGCTTTTAGCCTTGAATTAAAGTTGGAAGCTGCAGTAAGTTTCTTTGTTGGTGTTTATTTTTTCATACCAAATTACCTAAATATTGATTAATAACTAATTTTGAGTTTCAGTTCTAAATGTGTTAAATACTTGGCGACTCAAGTGTGATTATTTTCTATAAATGATATTTGTGATATTTAAGAGGTGGTTTGGTTAGGGTCAAATTAAGGAAAAGAGGAAGGAAGGACAAAGAAGGAAAATGATTTGATTGTGAAGAAATCTGCATAACTTTTTTTTTTATATATAAAAAAAACTAGGAATTCCATACTTAAAACTTTTATCACAAAATTGAGAAGTTGCTGAAAATGTCGATATCTATGTGTAAAGGTTATTGTGTTTCCTGGAAGCAGTGCTTCTCTCTCCAAATAATGCCACACCCACATAATAATAAAAGGAAAATTTTCTCTTTCTTTTAATTACCTAACAATTTTAATTCAAATATTTATATCTTATTTTTCATTTATTTCCATTAATCAAATCATTTCTATTTTCATCCTATTTTTCTTCTTTTCTCTTGTCACCTATTCTTTTTTTTTCTCCTCACAATCAAACACACCCTAAACAACAACAAAACTCAATATTCTTAATGTTCAAATAATTAACTTCTTGCATTGAAATGGGAATTGGAGTTTTAGAGAGAAACAAACTAATAAATAGTATGATACGGGAAGGCCCTCAGCCTTGAATTAATTGTTGCAAGCTGTAGTTTTCTTTGTTAGTCTTTCTTTTTCCATACCTGAATATTGATAACGATTTGATTAGTACTAGTAACTGAAGTTTAATGACTAATACTACTAAGTAGAACGAGGAAGACTAGCATCAAATTCTCTAATATATTTTTTCTAAACATATATACACTCTATTGGCAGTTAAAATTTATTAAAAAAAAATGTAAAATCAACGAAAGAGACTCATTAATTGTAAACTTTTAGATCCACTAAATTAAATTTGTAATTTTCAGTTATTTTTTGTTAATAATAAAGAAGTGTATTCAAATAAGTGTGAAAGAGATGATGTTATTAAATTTCAAGCAACATTAAACACGATGTACCTAGATAATTTGTACTTTATAGAAAAACACAGATATAGGGTGGTCATTCTATATTAATAAGTAAAAGAAATTAGGAATGGAACATAGAATCACTACGTATTCACTATAATTGGGTAATTCTTATATATTCTGGACCACAGAGGCAAAATGATTTAGTTATTATTCTACGAATATATGGCTTATTTGGTAGTTGATAAGGAAAAAGAAAGGGTTCTATTTCTTATCCATCATTGAAGAGTATGGATTAGACATACAAGCTAGGAACGTGCGTTGTCTTGAAATTGAGAATCCTCACCACATGTGCTTTTATTTTATGCAAAACCTGTTTATCTGGAGAATACGTTAAGGATAAATGATACACATATGGTTTCTTATAATTATCACATATATGAAATCGAAAATTCGAAATTGAGTTCTATATATATTACTAATATAAAATTTTTTGCATTTATGTTTCTGATGTACTATCATATTATTTAATTAACGCGATATCTTATATGATACGACTGTTAATATAATCAAACTCATTAAATGATATATTAACCAGATATTAAATGCTAACACAATTTCTTTTATTATACTGCAACATTTCATCAAATCAAAATTTACACAAGTTGGAGTGAATCTGAATTTGATTTTTATAAAGAAGATCTTGAATTCAAATCTTATAAATGAAAAAAGATATAATTGAGAGAGAAAATCATATTTAAGTTTCTTGA
This sequence comes from Glycine max, assembly GCF_000004515.6. Lineage (NCBI taxonomy): Eukaryota > Viridiplantae > Streptophyta > Magnoliopsida > Fabales > Fabaceae > Glycine > Glycine max. Next base: position 31,274,394 of record NC_038252.2, read on the forward strand.
TAGATTAGTTATTGATAAAATTAATGAATATTTTACACTAATATTATTATGATGACCTAAAAATGAAATCAAAATTTATAAAAACATTTCAAACACGAATTTTTTGGAGAGGAGATTTTGACTTCTTTAATTACTTGTGCTTTATATTTGTTAGAAAAAAGAAGTCCTAAAAAATATTAATTGAATTCAGTAATTGAAGTAAAAATGGTAAATGCCTGTCGGCTCAAGAGGTTGTATGTTGTTTCAGTTATTCTTTTTTTCTAAAAAATAAAATCAAATTAGTTTTGATTAGCTAGTTTCTCAAATCAAGCTACACGCGCACGTGGTGTCTATAGTGTGATTAGGAAAACTAGTGACAACCAAGAGGAGTTCAATTGATTGAATAATATATTGTATATGTAAGTTGTTGTAATTTTTTTAGTATTTAAATTTGATTCTTATATATTAAAAAAAGCTAGCTATAATTATGAATAACTAAAATATAATTTTAATCCTTTATATATTTTTTATTATATTGAGATTCATCTCTTACCTTTTTAAAAATTCAATTTAGTTGTAAATGTTTTTAAAATAAGTCAAAATGGTCATAATCATTTTGAAACAATGATCAATTTAGATTTTGAGACTCAATTTTTAACTTTTTTTTTTTACTAATTCAAAAACGTGAAGGAGAGAGCTATGTTGATGAGTTTTAGCTTTTTCAAATTTCTTTTCCTAGCTATATTTTGTTTGACTTGTTTGGTTGGTGTTCCTTGGCCAGAGGGAGGATATGCAGGAGGCACCATTGATCCAGCTTTATCTGTTTTGCCTTTTTGTTTGCTGGAGCAGTGGACTTGCAAATAATAGGTCAACCTTTATAGTTTAAGCTTTTGTTTTCTGGTTTACCCAAGGCACGAGGAACACCAACAAAGCACATACTTAAAACTTGCATATACTCTCTCTGGCCAAGGAAAACAAACCAAACAAGTCAAACAAAGTATAGCTAGGAAAAGAAAGTTGAAAAAGCTAAAACTTATCAACATAGCTCTCTCATTTCACATTTTGAATTAGTATAAAAAGTTCAAAATCGAGACAAAATGAAAAAAAAAAAAGAGCACGTATTACACAAAGTAATGACGCGGAGTAATATCCTTTTGTTAAACTAAATCTTATTTAAAAATATTAAAAAATATAAATTAAGATTTGACAGAAAACAACCTTCGTGTAGCTTTTACGAAACTTGGTTTCGTACTAATAGCATTTTCCTTCTTAGAAACTCAAATCGTTTTAATTCTTCACAAGTTAAGTTTGATTGCGTGAAGAGAATGTAAAAGAATGAAATATAAAAGAATTATTTGAGTTAATAGAGAGAAAGAGATGTAAAACCCAAACTAAATAGTGAAAATTTCCCCTTTTTTAAACACAACCAAACCATGGCTTAAGGTGCACAAATTATTTTAATTATGGAAGAAATATGGATTCATTTTACCTCAATTCATTTTTTTCTATAAATATTTCCTGAGAAGTTTATCTAAACTAGTTCATAGACTCTCAGTTACGAATTCTTGTTGAATAAGCACTTAAACTATTGGATAAAACTTAATACAGGCTAATTGCATATGACTGAGGGAAAAGGAAAGGATTTGCAAGGTTCAAACAGTTTTAAAAATTTAGTAAATCAATACATGATTTGCTGCTTTAAAAAGGAATGATATAAAATACAAATCATAATGGACTGCTCTCCCCTATTAAAAAGACATAATCAAAATAAAAAATTAAATTAATAAAAAAATCATCACTAGTATACTGTAAAGAACAATATACAGGGGAAAAAAAAACAAGTGGTTTCTTTCCCTCCAGGTGCCTCCTCTTTTATGTGTAGGAAAAAGATGTCCACAACCTACTGTATCATTAATACTTTGGCAAATAGAATTTTCAATGTTCAATTTTGTAGTTTGCCCTCACTGAATAATTAATAGCTACTTTGTGTTCATAAAGGATTAGTGATGTTTAGATATCTTGGATCATGCAAGGAGCTGATCGCCAAAAGATCCAACGGGTGAACGGGGGTGGTTGAAATGGTGTGAAGGTAGTGGCAAAGATAAACTGACAAACAAAAAGTAGAAAGTAGTGGGCTATTAAGATATCTTCCAAATCTGAAAAGTGGTCAATTCTCAATTGGAAGTCAAGAGTTCTACTTGCCAAAGCCTCAGAGTTGAAAGGCCGTTTTATGGATTTTTTTCCCCCTTTACCTATAAATGATACAAAATGTACACACAGCATTTCATCTTAGGACCATGATGCTTATATCTGCCTCTCTTAAAACAGCCAGTGTTTCCTCTTTGGTTTATGCTGGATTGGTGCATCTATAAAAAGGGAAGATAGTAAATCAATAACTAATAGAAGCCATATTCAATACATCAAAAGTAATTGAGTTTCAAATCTAATGAAGGATCAAGTTATGGTGGACAAACCTCGGATTTCATACAATGAATTGTAATGAACCTCAGACCAAAAGCTCAACCACAGTTCTGCATCATTAAGGAAATAAATAAATGGAAACAAAGAAGTAAGATAATACTACTATAAAGTACTAACAATTTCAAAATTAAAGATCTGAGAATATTTCAATTATTATACGCTTGATTTTATAAGAGAGTCAACTTATGAACATAAATTGATTGGAGGCTAGTAGTTTATCTTTGGTTAGGGAAAATCATAACTTTGGTTGGAATTGTATATTTCTCAACTTAAAATATGTTTTCTTTTTGGGGAAGGTAAGGGGTATTGCCATTTCAGAACGTGCAATGCATACTTGAGACAACATAGTATAAAATGTCCAAAAAAAAAAAAGGGGGCAAACAATCTATATTTAAGTTCTTCCTTGCTCATAATCGAACTCTTCAGACTAAATGAAGTATGTCAGGGTATAACAATGGTGATGATGGCCTTACCACGCTGTGGTGCTTGGTACAGTGGCATAATTTCGATGAAGCAAGTGTCTCTGAATGATGTTAGAAGGCATATCTTTGCAGAAAACTACATTAAAAACAAGAAACATTATTGAACATTGACAGTATTACACAAAAAATAACACCATATTAACAAATAACAAAAAACAGCCTCAAGTTTGTCATGAGAACATGTTGTACAAGTCAATAATTTGAGAGTGAAAAATTCAATTTCTGAGAACAGAACCAGCACATGAACTTCAGTGGCATAATAATTTCATTACTTTTTTTTTTAATTCCTTCCATTAAAAACCATAGCATAAGTAAAATCAACTATTTTGTTTCAAGTTATGTATCTAAACAGGTAGCAAGGTTCTCTCCATTGACATACTTGACAAGGTAAGAAACCAGAATGGCACTTACATTTAAGGTCTTCAATAACCAGAATTAATGAGGGGAAAGAACAAAAGACTGGGAATACCATACAACAACACTTTTCTTTAAACAAAAATGCCAAGTAGGGTTTCACTCACAGATTCTTCAAAGTAACACATATAACCAAATTTTTCCAATGCACTCTAATGGAACAAGCAAGAAACCACACAATGAAATTTTATTTGCAAGATTTGACCCAAAACTCAAAAGGCATTAATTCATCAGGTCTATGGGTCTTTTCCACACATATAGTCCTTTTGTCCATTCCTTTGAATGTGCAGCTTCTTCACCCACATCTCACTCACCAGAATTCCCAATAGTTTTACCCTCATTATCTTATGAAGGGAATCTCAACACAAGCAATTCAACTTAGCCAGGATAAAAAACCTTCTGATTAACCACATATCTAGTTCACCTACATTTCATATTTAGCATGATCATCCCTCAATCTATTTGATAGTTCCAATAAAGTTAAATAGATAGATGTATATATTCATCGCACTCTAAATGTGAAGCTTGGATTACAACATAATAATCTTTGAACTAGTAATACATTACAGATTACAAACGTTGTATCCTTGATTAGAAGCATCAACTCTTTTAAGTCACAAGAACAAATAAACCATAACAAAAATATACTACATAAGTCCCTCCAAGGAAAGGAAATAGATTAACAGTCAACTACTATAAGGCGTTAACCTACTATAAAGGGGCCAAACATAAAACACAAGTATAGTAAACACACATACACACAAAATTTTATTTTATTTTTTGAAAAAAAAAGACCAATATTAGATGTAATACGCAATTACATATTACCAAATATTATTGCATTACTACGTTAATAACAGCTTTTGCTAGATGACATATTGAAATAACCAGTCAGTTTTGCGTGTTATATCATTCTATAACCCAATTGGAAAAATGACCACTGTTGAGAAAGTACCAAATTATCTTTAAAAAATTACTGATCAATTGGTACTTGGTAGCACCACAAACCTTATCCGCAGCTGCCTGTAAGGTAACATGGTCCCCCCATTCTGCAGTTCTGCAAAGCAATAGAAAAACGTAAATACAATGCATTTGATGAAAATGCTACTTAAAGAATCTACGAATGCGATGGCTCATTTTAAATATAATGGTTAAGTAAAGGCCTGTTTGAAATATACATACTTAGCCATTTTCTTGTGGTATTTTTTGTACTTCATTGGTACATAGCATTCATATAAGGAACGGTGATCTTTGAGCTGGCAAAGAGAAACATTATGCAAATAAGTATCTCAATTCTCAAACTATGTATTTGAAATATTTAATATAAAGATTTCATATTGATCTACCACCTAGATCAGAGGATTTGTACCACTTTCCTCACATGATTTAAAAATAATTTTTAATACTATATATGCCAATAACTTAACATACATTTATTATAACTTTCCAATTTCTTCTCTTGGAGGACATTTCTTACTCTATATAGTTACTAGTTAACTAATACATTATTTCTTAATCAACAATTGTCAACTAATCTCAGACACTATAAAAGAACAAAAAGCTCCTTTGTATCTCTCCACCCCACTCTTTTCCTTTTAATATGCCTTCATTGATTCAAATCTGTTCATCTACACATCAGCAAATTTAAATCTGTTAACCTAGTAAAACAACAATCAGAAGCCCAGAAAACCAGATGTCCTCATAGGTTGACATCTGTTGTGGGAATTACTCTTTCCATGACAAACACTAGAACAAGATACCTGTTTCACTATCTCTTTGCGAACATGCTTGTGGTGTTCAGGTGACCTATACAACTGATCAGAAAGTGCACGGAACTGTAATGTAGGAAGAATAATCAGCAAAAATTTAAAAGGATATTATGATCATGCTTATGTCTCATAATCAGTTGCTATAATAACAAACCTGACAATTTCCATCTCCAGATACCTTGACCTCACATAAACCATAGACATTCAACCTAAGGAAATGAAGAGAGAATAGTTTTAATACCTTCAACAAAGAGTAAATGCATAGCAAGAATATATGTATTACATTTTACTGGCTAAACTTATAATAAATCTAAGTTCCAAAGACAGTTGGTCAACAACTGTGAATGCAAAAGCAATAGACAAAGTTGTGAAAATCCTAATCTTGAGTTCTTAATGTTTCAGAACATGAATATGAATTTCTCCATCATTAACTAACATTAGTGACACAGAAAAAACCAAGTAATTACTTGCATGCTAAGATCCAGATACAAAAAGGTCACTGATTGATTTTTCCCCATCATCTCTTTCTTTTACATTTCACTGGTGAGGCATTGCAAACCCCTACCTTGGTTTATTTCAAGAGGTTGAATGAATTCCAGTATACTGCTCTCATCAATAGTGTTTTGCAGCTTAATTATCTTATTTTTCCAACCACAACTACATGACCTCCCAAATGTGCCACTGTAACTACAGCATGCCCCCAACTCTCTAGTCTCTATTTAAGTTTTAGAATATTCACATAAGAAACTGAATACTTTATATAGGAGAAATACACACCTCTGAAGCAGACGCTGGTGATCCATACTGGCATCACTTACAGTGGGGATAAAGGAATTTATCCGGGGTACATGCTGTAATTTTAAATTAGAAAATATTAAGAAAAACATAAGTTGTCAAAATTCAGATATCATTCCCTTCCATGATTTTAAAAGAAGGCGGAGCACAATATGAAAGTCTGTTTTTCTATGTGATGACAATGCCAATGAAGTGTAATTTGCAATACCATACAGAAACAAAACTAAGAGCCAACTCTAGAAAGTTCACGGGCAGAGAAAGGAAGAAGTAAATAAGAACAGCAGTGCCCGTATGTCCTTTGAGAGCATTAGATATGCCCTGAACCAATTCTACCAAAAGCTTAAGCTGTTGGGTGAAAGCATGTGAAGGATTTAATATTTAACAAATCACTCACCCAAGAACTTTCAAGGCTTGAACTGTAGGGATTTTTTATTTTTTTTTTAACTGTAGGGAAGTTAAAAGGATGGATTTGATAAATTTTGAATTAGATTATAATGATGATCCAAAAACAAACCATTAATCCATTTATGATACAACCATCTATGACCTGTTTAACCAAAAACCATCTAATCCATCTATTTTAAGTGTTTTATATTTCATTTTCAAAAAATAATAAAATAAAGTTCAATATTTATATACATTCTTACACTCAAAAACCATACTCGTCCCTTAATGACTTATGCCCAACCAATGAGCTTTAGACTACTAGATCCAAAGGATTGCAAAATATGTTAGATGATTCATAATCCATCCAATAAGAAATGGTGACTAATCCAGCCAATTCATTAAGCTTTACTTTCATAATTAGACGGATTGATTGGATTTATACCTTGATGGATTGGATGGTTAGTGGATAAATGGATTGAATTGCCACCCTATTGAACTATGGACAGTGAACCTATCTATCCAACCTTTTGTTAAAAATTTAACTTCTATTTAGAATGAATGGGAGAAAGAAAGATTAAACTCTAGACCATATAGTCATAGAGTAACATTCTGAAAAGCTTAAGCTATCAGTGCACAGGAGGAATGATATTATATTTAATCTAAGACAATAAATAAGTTTTATAACACATGCTTTGGAAATAAGAAAGAAAAACCACAACAATATTATAAGACCACAACTGGTAAAAGTATAAAGTTTTAGTTAGGGAAACAACTGAAAAGCAGGAATTCTTACACGAACAGGTTCCAAGTTGGTAAGGCGCCGGCCAACTGCTCCATCTAATTTGGCATACTCTTCAGACAGCACAAGAGCAATCATCCTGTCATCCTCCACATCCTGCTGACTGCTATGGGAAGTTGAACCCGAACTTTCGCCCCAATACTCAGTCTGAGTACCATTTCCATTAATCATAATATCCTGACCCAACACTATAAGTTTCAACCTGAAGGCAAATTTTAACAACTATCCACAGCAACTGAACCTGAAACAATCGAGAGATTTCACGGTCATAAAACATTTCATTCACAATCTAAAATTTATCTAACAAGGGATGATCTCACCAAATCATCAATCCTAAAAGTCTAGTTAGAACAGAACACCCAACAAAGCAACACAAACAGACATAATGCACCAATTCAAAGATGAAATCAGTGAGTGTACGTAAAAAGCAAATAACAAGAGAATTATAATATCAAATGATCAAATATGACAATCATATTCAAATTATTGACGGGTCAAATAGAAAACATAAATCTTCAACTTACAAATTCTTATTAAAAAAATAATAATATAAACAGAGCGATACATATTGATCACAAATGGGAGAAATTCAATTGACGAGAGGCAAGCAAACAACGCAAAATCGGATCCAAGATTCTCTGATCACAAACCAGAAAGCAATCACAAAAGGGTTCGGTGGATATAATCAGCAAAATCCAATCCTAAGAAACGAAGATAACAATTTTATTTAAAATTATTATATTTAAGAAGAAAAAAGAAAAGAGAAAAAAACCCTGTGATTCTGATGCGAGTGAAAGATGATGCAATGAATAATGGGTGCGAAGGTGAAGAAGAAAGAAGGTAGCAAGTAAGGTGTGAGACTTAAACAAAGGTTGGTTTCAATTCCGCGTTTTTTCAGTTTGGTGAGAGAGAGACGATAACAACTTGAATTAATGTCAAATGTAGACGACACGTTATTTTATTTATTGTTTTTTCCGTTTTTCGACGGACATTAACGCTAAAGTAAAGGATATAAATAATAAATAATAAATAATACTCCACTATCTAAGTAGGCCATGGCTACCGTGGACCAGTGATTTAGGTGATCCATTTTGCTCCAGCTTTTACTATCCGTTAGATTTATTTGTATAACAATTCACGGTCTGGATTTGTCATATGTAACTCCTTATACCAGTTTTAAATAACTTAAAGTAATTAAATTAAGTTTTCAGGAGATAGATTCATTTGACTCATTTGCCCCTTTATTGTTCGTAATCGTTTTTGTATTTCTTTTCTAATTTTGCCTGTACTTCCAAACAGGCACACATGATACTTTTAGCTCTTAATATATTATTTTTCAAAAAAAATTATATTTAAAATTGTGGTTGACCAGTAATGATGAAGAAAGAGAGAAAAAGAAATTGGAAGAAAGAGTAAAAAAAACTTCGTATCACATTACCCGGAGGCTCTTCGCTATGCGAAGGTAAGAATAAGAAAGACGATAAGAAAAAAAATTATGATCCTTAATTTAAAAATGAATGTATCAAATGATGTATTATAACTGACTTTTTTTTTAGGGTGAAAATGTCTTTTTTTTACTTATTAAAATACTAATGGCAAAAAAACTATAAAAGACAATATTACCGGAAGAACCTACTATAGCAGGTTAAACCACATGGTCCACTGGACGATTTGCATTGCTGGTCCACTGAAGTAGTGACCAAATAAATATCTATGTAGATTTGTACTTCTAACTTGTCTGTTATGATTTTCAATATATTATCTTACAGGACAAGGAAGGTTAGCCATATTTTATTAGGCTATCTCCTTTTGACTTTTAACATTTTTCCTATAATTGAAAGTCACTAATTTTGATTGATATCACTTATTAATAATTTTATGAGATTTATCAAAATTTATTATTTTTAATAAATTTCAGTTATTTATACGTGTTAGAGAAAGTATCATTAGTCTTCCTCCGATAACTAATGTTTAGAATAAAATGAAATTTTTTTTAAAAAAATCTTGAAATAATACAAGAAATATTTGTAATTAGAGAGTTATAATAATTTGATAAAAAAAAAATTAAGTGAATTTTTACATGGATGTCATGTCAATATTCGTGCGAGTTGAGAGCATGATAGTGTTACTCTACTTATTTATGTCAGCATTGTTTTTCCTTTTTATTGTTTCAATAATAGTTTTAGAGAAAAAAAATTGGCACACACTTAAAAGTTGAAATGGAGATATATCGGACAGTGTTAACTAGCTGGTGGCAATAACACCGTGTTTGAGGTCAACTAAAGAAGAGCAAAACGAATCTTTTGTTGCACACGTGCATTAATACATTGACCATTGATTTAATATAATAAATATAAAAAAGAGTGGCTAAGATCCTAGATGAGTAACTTGACAAATGATAACAAGTAGTGTCCTAACTCCTATAACTTGTTAATTACAATTAAGTCCTTAAAAAAAAGTTAGTTTCTTTTATTGAGAATTGTTTAAATCACACTTTCTTTCTTTTTTTTCATTTTAAAATATACACTCTTCTACTTTTAGAGATTAAAATATATTAAAAACTACTACTTCCTTTTAATATCTTTCAATCTTTTAGCTTTTTATTTTTTTCCAAAATATTTTGTTTTAAAATTTCAAAGTCTAACTAATGTATTTTTTTTCAATATACCCTTATTTAATATTCAGTACTAGTAGTGCAAGTATCAAAGATGAAAGTATTAAATAATTAAGGTGATTTTAGTTCAAATATAACAATTTTTAGTTCTATTAAATATTTTTTTAATTTATATAGAATAACCTTAAAAGACATGAAAGTGAGGTAGTACATTTGAACATAAACTTTGTTAATTTTGTGATATTAGAAGACAAACTAAATATTTTATATAAAGTTCCAAATAAAATAATAAAGATGTTAAAAAATTCATTCCAAGATCTTAAAATTATTAAATCAATAATAGGATTATGTTCAAAACTAATTAATGTTGAAAGAAATTTTTTTTTTTTTTTATAAATTATAGGTATCTTTCGTGGGAGACAATTCTATTTGACTCGTGCAAGATTATTATAGGTGATAAAATTTTCTCTTCAAGTATTTAATGTTGTTGTATTTTTAAGGCTTAAACTCAAGATCACTAGTTAAATTTAAACAACCAAAAGCCAATTAACCCATGCATTCTATAATACATTCATTTATATTAATAAATGAGCTTAAATATAATATATGTTTATCACTAAAATAATATACTATAAAAGAGAATACAGTATAAGAATCTCTTAAACTAAATTTAAATTGATGAAAAGAGATGAAATGAAATGGAATGAATCAAAATGATTGTGTTGTGAATATTTGATGTTCTTTAAGAGGGTAGAAAACGAGCTGTATGAGTAATTGCTACTGAGTATAGTGAGATGCAACCTATAACATTAGATGTGAATGTGGGTAAGCTGTGTACGAACTATCCTAAGGGTATGTGAGGGTTTGCTCCCTATAGAAAGGTTAAGTAAGTCCTAGTGGGACAAGCATGAAAGATAAAGAATGAGAAAAAGTATGTTCTCATCTTATATGATAGGAGAGTATAATAATAACTAGTGAGAGGCTAAGTTTATGGTTAAGGCTTAAGTGCATTGGTGCATTCGCGGTCTTAGGTTTGATTATTGGTGGTCGACTCTAAGTGGGGTTACAAGAGAAAGGAAAAAATTGTAACACACCGACTTTTACCTTATAATAATTTATGCTGTTTGACATATTTTAAATATTTCTTAAAATGAAGTTGTTGGGTGAGAAGGAATTAAAAACAACAGAAGTTGGGGATTAATTCCTTATGTGCTTTAAGTTGTTAAGCTTTGATTCCTCATAATGCATGACTTGAATGATGATTGAATTTATCTTGTATTTTTAATTGAATTGTATGATTGATTTAACTATATTTATGGTGTTTAATTTATTTGATATCATGTATTAATTTATTTCTACAATCATTTGGCATGTTGAATTTAATTAAATAGAAGTATATAAACCATTTATTTATTTATTTGAATGTGTCTTGATTATGAAATGTTGTTATATGATTGATGGGACAAAGATAGGAAATAGAATAGTTGGTTGGACTTAGGAAATAGAAAACTAAGTAGACATTTGGTTTGGATGTTTATTTTATGTTTTTAATTTTTATTTTCATTTCCAAAAAAAAATTATTTTTAAATTTTTAAAAAAGTATTCTAAGGTGTCATCATGTTTTTAATTCTTCAGAAAAATATCAATTTGAAAACGTTAGTTTTAGGCCTATTTTTTAAAATATTTTTGGAGAAAATGTTTTTCAAATTTTAAACAAATGTAGTATCACTCTTATTTTCTGTTTTATTTAAAAACAAAAATAAAAAACACTTAAACCAAATGTCACCTAAAATCTGCCAGGATGGGTGTGTTTAGCAGATTAGGGATTCATGCCAAACAGTGATAATATTGAGTTGGCACTAGTCAAGGCCTTGTTAGCATTTTTTGAGAGTGCAAACAGTGACAGTATCGAGTTGGCACTGGCTAGGCCTTGTTAGAATTTTTGGGAGTGCAAACAATGACAATATTGGGTTGTTTCATGTTTTTCGCCCCCACACAACAGTTTATTCTTCACCAAACTTGGGCTTTTTCTTTCTATACCCACAATAACTCTCTCAAACCCAACCTAAAGCAAGAGGAAAAAAAATGAGAGTGTGAAGTGTGCGCGCGCGCACTCCCTCTATAATAAGCAACAAATATCATTAGCAAGCTTGCCACCTATCCTAATGACTATGCTCCAGCCACATTGTTTCAAGACTATTCTCACCACTCTATAAATAGGAGACCATGCATGACTCATTTCTCACCACAGCAAAGCATTCCGTGGTGTGAAAGGTTTGGAGTAGTAAAGAGGTTCTAGCAAGCAAGTGAAGAGGAGAAAGCTAGGTGAAGGTGCCCTTCCACCTTGGTGATCAGCTCTTGGAGGAGAGGAAGAGAAGAAGCAATGGGGGAGAGAAGGGTTGTTCTTTCATTTCATGATGTTGTTGTTCTATGGTGGAGTTGAAGTGAATCTTGGCCCCCAAGATCATCTCACTTCATGTTCTTGTTATTTTTTTGGCTTGATCCTTGTGTTCATGTTGTTTTCATGTTAATGTGTTGTTTCCAAATTTTTAAATGATATAAAATATTGCTATTTGATCCATAGAAGCCAATATTCATGTTTTAGTGTTAATGCCTCCCAATTTTTGGGAAACATGAAATAATGTTAGTTTGGTTATTAGAATGGATCAAAAGCATGTTTTTCTTGAACCTTGTGATGAACATATGTGAACTCAAGAAATAAAAAGTAGAATGAGGTGTGTTTGACTCATATTGGGCAGGAATCATGCTTGGGAACATGTTCGTGGAATTGTTTTATTTTCTAGATAATAAAAATGCAAGAATGAAATAAAATAAAAGCCTTAGAATAATTATTATAAATAAATAAGCAAATATTTTCATAAATAAAAATATAGTTTCAGTTTACTCTGTGACCAACGGTTAAGTGTGACACCTAAGTGTCAATTGTTAAGTATTGTATATTGGTTGTGTGTTGTATTAGATGTTTTATGTTTCGACTTATGACTCCGATTAGTTTTTACGTTAAAAGCTTCCATGTCCTAAAAATCTAGGTACAAGTTAAGGTGGCATTTCCTGGGGTGTTACACTATATATGCATCCCAATAATGAACTAAAAAAATGACCTTCCTGACTAATAAAAAGTATATTGTAAAATAATGATACCTTTCGTACTCAAGAAAGCACGAGCAACATATTAAAGGGTGATGACGAAAATGTTTGATGAATATTAAGAGAGATAGTAGAAGTTTACGTAGATGATATCATTGTGAAAGTGACCATGCGGGGAATATAGAGAAGGTTTTTAATCAACTGACTAGACAATATAACATGCATATCTGATAGTTTTATGGATCTATAATATATTACATATAGTTTTAAAAATCAACATAATAAGACATTTATTTATCCTGACATCATCCTTATGTTTAGAATGATAAATATGATCTACTATCACATCTATTTTTTTTTTCCTTCTATCTGTTTTTCTGGTAAAGTGTAAATGAGTTTTTGAGTTTCCAACTATCATTTTATTATCTTTACTGTGTCTGGACAACAAACAAACACTTGCTCTCCTAGAGTATCTCTTATCAATCAATGGGAGTTAGATCTACCAAAAGAGATTAGTCTCTTAAACATAATGAATTAAGGTTTAAATCTCTATGTTAAGAGGTACTCATATTTAATATTCATCCTCATCTTAAACAAGATTGTTTCTGAAAAAGAAGACCTATGAGAAAATTAAAAAATAAAAAAGTATCTCGTATATGCAATTTAATTTATAAAATTTATTTTGCTAATAATAAAAATTTCATTGATAAAATTGGAGTACGATAACTCGGATTTGTTTTCCTCCATTTTAGTATATATACTCTTAAAAAGGATTATGGGCTCAGTGAAAAAAAGGAAAAGGATTATGGGCATTGAGCATTGAACAGTTTGCACCTCTAATCAGAGACATTGTTGAATGTGGACTCCAAGTCCAACCCCTTTAATTGGGCATGAAGTGGGTGTGCCCTCTCTACGTAAGTTTATCCGACAAAAATGTCAGAATTTCATTTCCATTACACCAATTCGTGCTGGTTATTATTTTCATTTCTAATTTAGTAGTACTTTTTTTTAATCATATGATATTGATATAAAATAGTGATTAATTTTCATAGAAGACGATGAGTACACACAAGATGATATTCTTCTCTCAATATAATTTATTTCACATCTAATATTAAGATTTAAATCCTGATTTATCTTATCAAGAGATATAAGTCGTTATCATTTATGTTTTTTTATATTTAATACTCCTTTGTTCCTTGTTTATAAGACATATTTATCATAAAAATTTTTATCCCTTATTATAAAAAAAATTTACAAGTTATTACCACTTATATATTTATTATTATTTTTTATTAAAATATCTTGAATTATCTTTCTTTTTCCTATGGAGATAGGAGAAGATAAATAGATTACAAATAAAATTAAGACTAAAATTGAAAAAAATATTATAATTATAGAGTGACTTAATGCTAATAATTAAATTTTCTAATAAACAAAAATGATTTAATTATGTTTTATAATTTGAGACAGATGAATTACTTGTATTAGGTAAAGAAGAAAATATATAGGATAGCAGCCATAAAAGCTTTGGTGTACATATTAATTATTGGAAGCAAGATGAATGGCCACAATTTTGACCTCCAACCAAAAAATTTAGCCTTAATTAGGCAGAAGCTGTCCCTTTTCTGGGAACTTATTTACCAACTACCTTTTCTTATTTTATCGGTTGACGAACAACCAACTCTTAAATGACACAGCAACTGGCGCTACCCTGCCGGCTCATGAAATGTAACAACACTTTTCTCAGCGTACGAACTAACCATACTCTTACACCCATATTTCCAATGATAAGGATAGAAGGAAGATAAATAAAGAAAAAGAAATAAAATAGACAAAAAATTATTGATTTGTTAAATAATATCATAAAAAATAAGACACAAATACTGAAATAAGATACAAATTACTTTTATATATATATATATATATATATATATATTCAATAGATGAAAACTTATGTACAATACTTTAGATACTTTCTTTATACTGTTCTCCTATTAATCAAAATTGAAGTGTTACGTTACTTCGATAATCAGTGAAATCTTTTAATAGAAACTTTTAATATGCAGAATATCGATTAAAAAAATCAAAATAAATTGAAAAACAATACAAATAATACCTAAAATATTGTATATAATTTTTGTCCTATTTAATATAGTCCTAATAATCTTTGGACATTCAATAAGTACAAATATATCAATGATACTTTTCTTTTCTTTTTTTATATTTTGTTTTATTAAGTCATATCACTGATCTTAGTTGTATCTTTTTTTCCAAAATCCTTTGAGGAGTCAGATAATCATTTTTCCTATTCGGCATTTTCCTTTCAGAAATATGGGCAAGTTTGCTAGCACTTGATTTGTCGACACATACGTATTAGCTAGCATGAATTTTTAATCGACTGAATATATTTTGATAATCAATTTTTTTAATATTTAATCAATAATTTTTTTTTTCTCTTTATCTTTTTTCTTCTTATAATATTATTATTAAATCAATCATTTATGTTTTTTTTCCTCAAGTTAAATAACTCAAAATTGTCTAAGACACATTTTTCATTTTAATCTTACAATTCACATCATAACACATTGAATCACTTGCTTTTCCTTTATTTACATGCTTTCATGTCAGAATCATGACCTCTACTTGTTTGAACTACGTTGGTACAAGGGAATGGGGTGCATGCTATTGCTATAAATTAAAAAACACCCACTTCAACAACAAACCCACAAACACTTGAGTCAGACAAAAAGATGGAAACCTCTAATAACAACCATGATGCTCCTCCTCCACCTCTACTTAAAGACCTGAAGGTGACCATCCACAATGCCTCCATGATTTTTCCATCCAAAGAGATTGAGAGAAAGTCCCTTTTCTTGTCAAACATTGACAAGGTCCTCAACTTTGATGTGGAAACGGTTCACTTCTTTGGTGCCCACAAAGATTTTCCTCCTCATGTTGTGAATGAGAGGCTCAAGAATGCCCTAGAGGATGCCCTTGTGGTTTATGACTTCTTGGGTGGAAGATTGAAGCTAAACTATGACACCAAAAGATTGGAGATGGATTGTAATCCAGAGGGAGCTGGATTCGTGGTGGCTTCCAGCGAGTACAATTTGGATCAGATAGGGGACTTGGATTATCCAAATCCAGCTTTTGCACAATTGGTACATCAGAATAAGGATTTTCTTAAAGATGGTGATGTTCCACTCTGTGTTGCCCAGGTACACATAAATTATCCTTTACATCATTATCATTTTCATTTTATTTGAAAAGATATGTTATTAATATGTTCTTTAACATTTTTTAAACGTACATTTTTATTATTAATTGAAATTTATAAATTATTGTCGATTTTATTTCTTATGATGGATTCTACTTATAATTTTGCAATTTCTAATAATTTAATTTTTACTAATAATAGAAAGTGTATTAGGAAGAATAATGTGTTAAATAGTAAATTGGTAAGTTAGTAATCCTCTATGTTATTTAAGTATCATATAAAATTATTTTCATTTCTTCCTTGAAATCATTACAGTGATGATATCTAAAATGAATAGGTAAAAAATGGAAATAATTAAATATGATAATTATATATAAAGATATTGATGATATCTGAAATTAATATGTAAGCTCTAGATTCAATTGGACTAAAAAATATATATAGGCAAAATTAAGAATTAAGTTAAAATTGTGATTTTTTTTTATAAAAAAAATAAGAAACCAAGGGTCTGTTTGATTATTCTTTTTAAAAAGAGTTTTTAGTTTTTGAACTATTTTGTTGTATATGAAGTGAGCCAAAAACTTTAGAGGGTGTTTGGTTTAGTTGTTTTCTGTTTTTATTTTGATTGGAAATAGAAAATGATGATGAAAATGCATTTGGTTAGACTTTTGAAAATATTTTCAGTGAAAATATTTTTTTCAAACGAACTAAAAACTGGAAACAATAAAATCTCGTTTTCAGTTGAAACCATGAATCTCGTTTTGGGTGAAATGAAAACGCGATGACAAGTAATGTAATTTTAAGCAAATCTAAAAATACATTTCCTTTTGAAAACACATTTTCAGTGTTTTATTTCTTGAAAACAGAAACAAGAAGTCAAATCAAACATGTTTTCAAAATTCTAATATTTTGAAAATGAAAATAATTTTCAAAAAATAAAAACAGGAAATGAAAACAGAAAATAAAAATACGAACCAAACGCACTCTTAGCATCTGGCACATCTCATCGGACTTTTGAGAGGAAGCATTTATGATAAAAAAAAATTGTTTTTTTCTTTTTAAAACAAGGTTTTTGGAAACAATTTTTTAGACTTCCTAAACTTTGGATGAGAAATGGATTTGCCAGTAGTTTAAAATTGATTTTGACAACAATTTTTAAAATCAAAAACAAAAAAAAAAGTGATTCAAAGAGGTCTTAAATTTATCTATTTTAAAATGGGAAAACTGAAATTACAAGTTAAACAAAAATAAGATATCAAAATTGTATTTAAGCTTAAAATATACTTAGTTTAGTAATTTTTAAAACAAAAATTTTGCATTTTTGCGAAAATAAAGCTTTAGGCAACTCTATTTTTATGTGCCTCCACGTGTAAGGTTTATTAAATTTTGGCCTCTAGCTCTAATAGCTAGCGACAAATTATGTGTCTCCTCCATGTGGAGGTTTTATTAGGCCCTAGCCTCTGGTTCTAATTGTGGCCAGAGGCAAATTAAAGCCTTCAATACAGTTTGCTGTCATATTATGAAGTAGCTTGAATTAAATGAATTAATGTCTCTTTATCAACAATAAAATAAAATAATGAATGTCTCTTTCTATGTCGCAAATGCTAATTCACTTTTGCAGCCGTCCACTTCAGCATATCTTAGACTTTATAAAATGATTTTATCTTATAAAAGTTTTGTATTTATCTTCCTATAATTTAAGAATTTTACATATTTAATAGTATTTATTAAAATATATAAAAAATGCATAACCTAATACAAAAAGAAAAATACATGAAAAGGTTAAATCTCAGAGAAAGATTTTGTTATAGATCCATAAAGGGGATATTTTAAATAAATTAAAATAGCAAGAATGATTCATTTATCTAAATCTCAGAGAAAGTTTTCCATGGATTTTCTTGACCCCGACAAGGATGTGGTTAGGTTTTAATTTTTCATAACTTTTCTTTCAAACCCACCGTGCCTCTTTACCTGCCTCTCCCTTAGTAGGGATGAAGATGAAAATGGACAACGTGCCTGATGCACTTGGTTCTCCTTAATTAACCCATATATATCCACATGCTATGTAAGACTTTTCTATTTCAAAAACAAATATTTTGAATATAATGATTAAAAGTTTGTAAAACAATTTAAACTTAACGTCAATTAAATTTTAATTATGACCGTTTAAATTAATTATTAAAAATAATTTAATAAAATATCTTGATATTATAATTCATGATTGAAAAAGACAGTATAAGAAAGGTTTATATTGTCAAATCATTTGAACTAAATACAACGATTAATACAATGTGGAAACATTAATATATTGGATATATAATTTTATGAAAAAAAAATGTTATACATTGATAATGTACAAATATTTAATCATAATTTATTATATAAAATAATTTATTAATTTTTAAAATAATTATATTAAAATAATTTAAATAATAATTTATGATTAGACGATAATAAATAGACATTAGACTCTAATTTTATTTTATAACTTGTACATGGATATTTATGGTCAGCAGCTTGACATACATTAGCCCAATATAATATATTGTAGTATTGCTTTCGGCTTTATTTTATATACCCATATTTTCTCAAATAAGATAAGTAGCATAAATTTACACCTAGTTGGCTAAAAAAGCAAAAAAATTACACCAAGAGACTCAACCTTGTTTGATACATTACTTGCTTACTTTAAAACTAAATTTATTTTAACTATAATTTTTTTTGTTATAATTATAAAAAATATATGACCACTTTTAATTGTATTAATTATTAATTTTTTATCTTTAATTAATTTTGAGATCTATTAGTAATAAACACTTATTTTCTATGAAAGTAGATATATTTATGGAGCTATTAACAAAATAAGATATACTTATTGGTTGAAAAACATATCTTTTAAAATACAACTACCACTTAAATTATTTAATATTATGAATAGTGTTGGAATAAATTTAAAATTCATGATATTATTATTTAAAATAACTAATTTAATTATTTTTGTTGTTCTTGACGAATTAGATTTTTTTTATCACCAATAATAACTTTTATAAACAGGGAGGATAGATGATGTATACAAGGGAGATCCAACGCTTACACAAAAGTTTTTTCTTTTTTTCTCAGCATCTTACACAAAAGATCTAATATAAAAATTAGATTAGTAATGAATTATGTTTTTGTTTCTTATATACGTATGTTGGAAGTAGTATTATTTTGCTCTTGAATAATACAAACATAGAGTTGTCTCATTTAATTTTATTGTCTACCGATACTGACATCACATCCCTTCAATACAATATATAAGTTTGACAAACATTCAAAGCGGTCCTTTATATTAGATAACGGAAAAATCGGCTGAACTTTAAAGACTGAAGAGCTCTATTCAAAGAGGAATTTATCTGATATTAACTCTTTTGTACATTACACTTTTATACTCTTTTTTTTTTTCTTTTTGCATTTCAAAATAGTTACTGAAAAATATTAATAATGCTTGCTTTAACTTAATATATCTACATTTAATTTTTCTATTGAATAAAATCTCAATATTCTTACGATGATATGATTTGGCTTTTGAAAAGCCTTTTTTATGAAAGTTTTTCTTGATGGAATGATATTTTAACATAAGTAAAACTATCTTATGTTTGGATGTAGTATTTCAGAATTATTTATTTCATATTAGAACAAATTCTCCTTAGAATTTAATAGAAATGCATAATTAATTTAAAAGATTTTACATCACCAATTAATTTAAAAAAATTTATGACTTTTAAGATAGATATTATAAAATTCAAAAAACTTATTACACATAATAATTTGTGATTATAAGAAACATAAATTAATTTAAAAATATATTAATCATTAATTTATTTTATACCATTAATTAATTATAAAGTTTATTAGTGAGATACTCACTCATTCTCTATACAAATTAATGCACTTATTAACCTATTAATAGTCACAATCATTGGTGAAAAAATTACACTTTGAATTAAGTATGAGTAAAGTTATTAATTATATTTGTTACTTAAATAATTTAATTTTATGAGTGTTTTTAGAATAGATATAAATTTAAGATAGTATTAATTAAAACTAACTAACTTAAAAAAATTTATTGATCGACATGAATTACTTATTTGTTTCTTAAGTAAATCACCTAAGTAATATTATAAAATATCATTATATGATCAATATTATTTATCTTTTTTTATATAATATAAAGATGTTTGTCTTTTTAAACCACCATAATCATTATCTAAAGAAAATCACAAATGTTATTTTTACCCTAAACCCTAAAGAATAACTCACTCAAACTTAGTTTATAAAAAGGAAATTTTGTTGCCTTGGGAAATCACATCTAATCAGCCAATTAATTTGTTAAAAAAGTCTAACTCACTTGATTAAGTATGATGCATACAATATTATTTTTTGGCCCCCTCTTCTTAATTCTCTAAGTTCTCCTTAATAATTTTTTATTAACATATTTTATCTAAAAGAGATTTTATTTTTATTTTTTTACTTTTATCTATTTGACAATTATATTTAGATTCAATAATCTAATTCAATAAGATTAAAAAAAATGATTAACATAGTGCAATAAAAATGCATTTGTCTTAATTTTTTTTCTTCAAAACCATCGTTATCATTAATACTCATCACTTTGTTATAATTGTTTGATTTATAGTATAATTAATTAGAAATATTTTAGTATAAAAATAATAATTGTAAAAAATATTATGAATTGGATATTGTAAAAAGAAACAAACATCACTCTTGATTTGACTCCTTTAAATAGAAATGGAGGGATTTATAAAATACTTAAAATAACTTCGTACCTTTCATAAAATAATTAATTTATAGAAAAATGAGCTTTGAAAAAACAAAATAATTGATTTCTTTTAGTAATATTGTTTTTAGATTTACAATTTCTATGTTTATTGATGATACATCTATACTTAGTTAACTTATATAAGCATCTTTTCTAAGAATTGTTCATGTGTGATTCAAGTATTTACTTTTGAAGTATTTTGAATATAATGAATCTTTCTTTTCACTTAATTTAATGAAACTTTTTATACTTTGTTCTCCTCTTGTTATCGATCTTTGGATGCTTATGTATTGGTTGTATTTTTTGATTAGTATCTCTCTTATGTTCAACACAATAACATATTTGTTCAACACAAGTATATTAAATTTCTTTTAAATATCATGCATGTAAAAGTTTAAATATTATTTTTAAGTTATAATTTTTTATATTGACTTTTCTTATATAAAATTTTTAATTTTATTCCTGATATTGTCTTCGATTCTTATAAATAAATAAAAAATAAAAATGAAGGACTTAATTTACATTGTTTCTCACATAGGTGACATCCTTCAAGTGTGGTGGTTTTGCAATTGGCATCTCTACTAGCCACACCACCTTTGATGGCCTCAGCTTCAAAACCTTCCTAGACAACATTGCTTCAATAGCTGCTAAGAAGCCCTTGGCTGTCACGCCCTGCCATGACAGGCACCTCCTAGCCGCTCGATCCCCACCACGTGTCACCTTCCCACATCCTGAGATGCTCAAGCTAAGTGACCAGCTCCCAACATGCCCCGAGTCCAACATCTTTGAGGCCTCCACCGAACAACTTGATTTCAAGGTCTTCAAACTAACATCAAACGACATCACAAAATTGAAGGAAGAGGCTAGGAATTCTTCAATTAGTGGTGGCCTAAGTACTAAATGTGTCACTGGCTTTAACGTTATCACTGCCTACATATGGAGATGCAAGGCACTTTCGTGCTACAATGATGAGAACCCTAATAGGTCATCAACTATACTATATGCTGTAGATATACGTTCAAGATTGAACCCTCCATTGCCTAAATCATACGCGGGTAACGCAGTGTTAACTGCTTATGCCACGGCAAAGTGTAAGGAGCTAGAAGAATGGCCTTTTATGAAGCTAGTTGAAATGGTGCGTGAGGGAGCAACTAGGATGACAAATGAGTATGCAAGATCTATCATAGATTGGGGAGAGATAAACAATGGGTTTCCCAATGGGGAGGTTTTGGTGTCTTCATGGTGGAGATTAGGGTTTGAGGAAGTGGAGTATCCGTGGGGGAAGCCAAAGTATTGTTGCCCAGTGGTGTATCATAAGAAGGATATTATTTTGTTGTTTCCTCCGGTTGGTGGAGGTGAAGGGGTGAGTATTATTGTGGCTCTTCCTCCTAAGGAAATGGAAAAATTCCATGGGCTCTTCAACAAGTTCTTGACTTCACATTGAGGGAAATGATGGGTCTTTCTTCCTCCTCCTATGGAAATGGAAAGATTCCATGCATGCTTAAGTTCATGACTTGAGAATTATGTCTCTCCCTCTATTGATATCCTTATTAATATGATATCTTTAGCTATTCGCTAGTTGTTATGTAATAAAGTATGATTCTTTTTGGGTTTTAATATGAATGGTACAAATAATGCAGTTATATATATATATATATATATATATATATATATATATATATATATATATATATTTCAAGATTATATTTTCCACTAGTATGAGCTAGGAGATTGATCAATTCGTTGCAATTTGATGTTATATTCACATGTTGTATAACTATGACAAAATCACAAATTCAATCCCTAATTAACTAACTTCAAATCTTTCACCAAATGTTCTTTGAATTTCAGTTTGATTCTTAATTTGTTTTTCTTTTTTTACTTGGGTCTGCATTTAAAATTATCAACATTTTATCCTATATCCAGTTTTAAGTTCTATATTTAATTAAGCTTTGAAAGTTAATAATGTAAATAATTTCCTGTAAAAGTTAATAAAATTTGTAATTTCTTTGGATATATTAATGTAAAAGATCATATAATTTTATTTCATTTCTAGATCTAATTAATGTTGATCTAATTTGTAATATGTAGGTGTAAGAAACTAGGTTTTTTAGTTCCAATATACTAAATTGACCACCATGGCCCAAAGGTAATAAGTTAGCCCAATCTACTAGGTAAAATGTTGACTTCGGCCCACTACAATAAATACAAGCATAAGATCACTTTAATACGCTCACGTATAAGAGAACTCATTTTGGTTTAAGGTAAATAAAATATCTTCAAAATAAGCTAATATTGCCTTTCTGTAATGCCTCGTGGCATTATACATTGACTCAACCAACTTTAGTTACGAAAATAATTCAACAAGTGTAGAAATAATTTAATAAATGAAAATAATTTGTAAATAGTAAATTAAACTAGTCATATAGGTAGGTCTCTAGGGATATTTTTGTCAACTTCAAATAATCAAGGACAATTATGTAATTTTTATTTCATTTAACTCAATCAAATTTCAAATTTAATAATTTTACTAAGTTATTCCTCACTCAAAAATATGGATTATATAATTTTTTTTCATAATTTTTCCAACTTAAAGAGATGATGAAGTATATATAGTCAATTAGGGGCATTTTATACAAAAAATGGAATATTCTCAAAAAAATTCTTAAATATACTGTTATTATTCCAAGCTTAAAATATATTTTTCTTTATTCTTAACCATTTTATGCTAAAAGAAATAAGTATATAGGTTTTGTGGTCATTTTAGTTATTTTTTTAGGTTTCAATCAAAAAAATATTAAAAAATCATTCAGATAGTACTCAGTAATCTAAATAAAATGGTGTAGTTTTCTTTCCCCTGTATAAAAAAAAATAAAATGATGCATTTCAGTATTACCGATCCTTAGTAGATTGTTAAATACTATTTTTGAATAATTCAAAAATAGAAATCGGTAAAAATTGAGGTGTTACAAGCATAGCTCTACTAATAGTTAAAATCTTTCCTTCTAAAAATTATTTCTTCTTAGAACATAATTCAAGGAAATTAGTTTGAGAAAATTTTTAATTTTCTTTAAATAAACTCTGACATATGTAAGGATTTAAATAAACTTCCACAATGGATGATATATGTAGTTTTCTTTAAGTTAACTCTCACAATTAATGATGTAATTGTAGTATATTTTACACATTTCAATTTTTTTTCTTTCAAAAAGATGAAATTTTCACCAATTTACATGTCGATGGATCAAAATGATCATATATATCCTTTAAGTTAAGTTTTATTCTTGATGTTTTATATTTTACATTATACTAAGTTTTAATTAGATAATTTTTTTATCAATAAAATATACTCCTTCTGATCTCAATTGTAAGAAAAAATTATTTTACATTTATTAAAAAATTACTTAACTTCATTAAATTATGTCAATTTTAATTAAAAATAATAATTTTTTTCCCTAAATTATCATTCATTGTAACTTGACGTCAAGTATAAAAAAATATCTTTGACATTATTAAATGAAAAATATTTTAAAGATAATCTCAATAAGAAAAATTTAGTTTTGATTTTCTTATATTTAAAATAAAAACAATTTTTTGTTGTTGTTAATACTTAACATATTACATATTGTTGTAGACCTAAATAGGGTATCCAAGCATACCATATATATATATATATATATATATATATATATATATCTTCCACGTACTAATATTTTGTAAGGTTGCATAATGTATATCTGTATCCGTATCGAATAGTATTACGGACAAGATAACTATGGAAGAACCACTCTTAGCCCGTAAATTTTCTAATGATATCAATCTCATTTGCAATATGATGAGGCACCATTGCTGTGTATGAGAGGATGTTAATTTGCAAAAATTAACATTACTTTCTTGTGTAATTAATATTAATGTAGACATATATAATTTGATAAATTTAAATGGTTGGAGGGATAACTTCACTTCTTTCGGTTTCTTTTGGAGCATCATAGGATCCGTATTCTAAAATGAATTGTTGGTGTTGGGGATCCTCCAAAGCAAATTTGCTTTCCAATATTCGATAGTGATTCTGAACCCAATTCTCTTTCGTTCTTCCACAGATTGGGAAAAGGGCTAAGGGTGATGGGAAACGATAAAGTTCAAAAAATGATTAACATTCAAGTCACTTTCACATATATTAATCTTCATTTTAATTAGATTCCTCATTTCTACATAGCTATTGGAGGAACCAAAGGAGATAAACCAACTGAGGTCACCATGAAAAGATGACTTTTTTTGCCAATAGATGCTGTATGAGAACAGAAGTACCACAAGAAATTGCAATTTTCAATTAGAGCCAAGCAATTATTTAAATGGTATAAGATGTTAGACCAAAATGAAAGTTAAAGGTATAAATTAATAGATAGATTTTTATATATTTACCATTATGGTATAAGATGTTACACCATGTTTCATTTTCATTTTAGCATTTAATTTGGTGGCCAACAAACAAGATGTATGGTTTTCAAAAGGGTTTTTTTATATTTTTTTTTATCAACCAGCTAATGAGCTCAGTTAATTAATCACGTATTATAGTTACAATTAACGTTAAACTAATATATTAAAATAAGTTTTAGTCTGATATATTCTTTATTAATAAACGATTTATAATTCCATTGAATGATTTTACTTGAAGTTGTTGTTTTGTTTTTTTTTTTTTTTTTTTTTATCAGCTTAAGTTGTTGGTTTGTTTAGGATAAAAATGGAGGTAGAGTTTCTTAAATAAATTAAAAGAAAAAGTGGGCTCTTTTTTCGCGACCAATAAAAAAGTGATAAAAGATTGCAGCAACGCAACTGTTGGTCCAAGAATATCTTTCTTGGCAACCAATTGAGAAAAAAGTTAATGCAGCAAAATTCTCTAGTACTGAAAAGGCTCTTTCTCGAGGGCCAATGAAGAAGAGAAGAGATACAATTGCTGTAAATGTTTATCCTAACAAAGGATATATAGTGTGACCAATTGGCCAATGCATTTTGGACTGGTCTGCTAATATGGATGGAATAGATGAGTGGTGCTGGAATTTGTTGCCCACTATTATCTTTTCAGTGGAGGTTAAGAATCATCTTTCTTGTCACAATTTTTCGTGATTTTTTTCATGTAAAAATTGTGTTTTTATTTATTTATAAATATTAAATACTAATTGAAAAGTAACCTTAATTCCAAATACTTCTTGGTCCGTCTTAGATGTAGCCTTTTTGAATTGTCTCATGTGTAACTTAAAGATAATTATTTAATAATTTAGTTTTATATTGACTAATGATATGATTAAGTTAAATTTATAACTAGATTTTGTGCCAAAATTAAAGACCATTCAATAAAAATATAAATATCAAATTTTGTAAAAAATATAATTTTATGTTTTTAAAATAATTTAATAACATATATAATACAAAATGTATTTATGCGTGAAATAAACTAAATTTCTTTTTGAAAAGATTAAAGACTACAAATATCAATAATCATTTTATATGTTATTTAAAACCTTCATGAATTTGTAATAAAAATATTTATATGAAAAATGTTATAAATTATGTTACTAACCAAATTATCTTTTACCAAATTATCTTTTACACAATATTAGTCAATCATATTCTCATCTCTTACATTAAAATATATTATTTAATCTATTTAACTTAATGTCATAAAAGTAAATTATTTTCCCCTTATTTCCTATCCTAGGATATGTGAGTAATAGATTCTTCCTTTGTATGAAATATACAGTTTTATGTTTTGAGCTAGGTGTTTTATTCTGAAATATATAATATTAGACTCCTAATTTAATATTCTTGTTTTATTATAATGCTGATAAG
The DNA here is from genome assembly GCF_000004515.6 of Glycine max. Taxonomy (NCBI): domain Eukaryota; kingdom Viridiplantae; phylum Streptophyta; class Magnoliopsida; order Fabales; family Fabaceae; genus Glycine; species Glycine max. Next base: position 31,301,111 of record NC_038252.2, read on the forward strand.
TCTTGTAAATAAGGGTGAGAAGCACGAATAATTAGTTCATGAGATGTGTATAATTATTATCCTACACGACTTATCTTTGATATTTCACACAAGTCTTTCAATGTATAACAAAAACTTTTTAGATACATTTAGACTATAGAACTAACAAGTTATATTTTGAACCAAAAAACAAAGAGAGAGAGAGAGGAACATAGAGAAAAGAAGATATGAGAGTTTTTTTTTTTTTTTTCTAAAACAGAAAGAAACTCATTATATAATAAACAAATTACTTTGAGACAAATTAACGTATGTAATAAAACAAAATCAAAGTGGTAATTAAAATTATTTAATGGTAAACAGTCTAATAGTTAAAATAAAAATGGAAATCACATAAATTTTGTAATTGGCCCATTAAAAACAACACTAAGCTTTTAATTTGATTTTGAAATTCAAAATAATTTTATTAAATCACAAAGTAAAAGGTTTACAAAGCCGATCATGACAGTGCATGTGGGAGGCAAATCGGCATATTTGCACTACAAAAGGACCCATGAAGTCTCTGAACATGCACGCAACACTTTAATCTCTTATTAGTTACTTTGAAAGCTTATTTATATATATAGACACGCGTAAAAACTTCTTAACCAAGATTTTTTTACGTGCTTCCTTCGCGTTTAATTTGGACCATCAAACCGTGCTCAACAGATAAAGAAAAGGGTGCTTTTGATTCAAGATATTGGCCGAAAAACACAAGATAGATCCTTCGATAGATTAAGCCACGCATGAAACGCGAATCCAAAGTGATGAAGAAGTGCAGATAGATATTCGTTCACCATATAGAGGAGAATATATCATTCCTACAAACAAAATTGATGATGTTTCTAGAATAGAAACGTTAGAATCGAATATTCATCTGTTCCGGGTGGGGAAGGGCTACTGAAAAGCTGAACTTTTTTAAGAGTTCGAACTTCGAAAGTCAATCAATGATTCTTAATTGAGAGGGAAAAGCTATAAAGGACGAGAAGGGAAGGAAATGTTTATAGGGAATGAATTTCTAATGCATGATGGGAATGACAGATATGAGGAATATATAAAGGTGATTCTTATATACATTGACATGGATCGGAATCTATTAACTTAAAGTTATTGGGGTCGTGAAATTTATTTAATTTTTCTAATTCGTGTCACATGTCACGACAATTAGTGGGGAACATTTATGTATATAGAAATTTCAGAAATTTCTAGCAGCGTGATAAATATAAAGATTTTGGCACAATAAGTTTTTGGATCATAATGAGTTTCTATTTAATCAAGGCATGTAATCTATTTTATTATTTAGTAGGGAAACTGAAAACTTAGGGTTGCTATTTGTAGCTCCCACCCTTCTTAGTTCTTACTCTTTTCAATATTTTTTAAAAGTTTTATATAATACCTAAATTGCCCTCCTCCTCACCCCATTGCTCTTCCGTTGCTCCTCCATGTGAGTTCTTGTCTTTTTTTTTCTCTGGTAGCGTTTTGCTGCTCCTTTTTTCACTCAAGTGTTGCCAATTAATTGACAAAAAATGGTTTCTGTTTCATATAGAAACTATGTTTTTGTTGTGTAGTCATACATTACGGAATCTAGTTTCCATTAAATAAGTAACGTGAAAAAAAATAAAAGGTGAAATATATATTGTTGGAAAAGAAGCTATGAGGTGCAAGAACCGATCACATGGAGAAGGCAATGAAAGACAAGGAGGAGCAATGGAAGAGAGAAAATGAGAAGATGGAAGGGATGTGAAAATGTTTGAAAAAAACGAGGTGATCAGTTTTAAAATACGAATTTAGTATTTTCTTTTTAAGAAAATTCTTTCGAAAGTCGTGTTTTAAAACATGACTTTTATTATTTGAAGTCGTGTTCTAAAACATGACTTATTCATATCCTTAATATTTTTAAAATTTATCCATTTGTAATATTTTTTAAAAATTGACCCATATATGTAAAATACCCGTCAAGATCTCTTTATTATTTTGAAAGCGAAAGCATATCACTTCAAACACAATGGAATCGAGGCTATTGACTAAGTATAAATAGAGAAGACTTCATATCGGGGTTCATAATTCATAACAAAGCAAACGAGTATATAAGAAAGCATAAGCCAAATTTTGAGTAAACTAGTGTGCACACTATCCCATGCCTAGTGGAAGTAGGGATCCTCTCGTTGTTGGGGGAGTAATTGGGGATGTATTGGATCCTTTTGAATATTCTATTCCTATGAGGGTTACCTACAATAACAGAGATGTCAGCAATGGATGTGAATTCAAACCCTCACAAGTTGTCAACCAACCAAGGGTAAATATCGGTGGTGATGACCTCAGGAACTTCTATACTTTGGTAACTCATTAATTTTGTCCAAGTACTCTTTTTGTTGTTCATATTTATAGTGATTTTAAATTGTAGTAGTAATTTTTTATACCAAGCTAGAATAATTTTTGTGAGTTTTTCTATTGAAAATATAAAACTTTTTTTAATGGAGAAACTCTCAAAAACTCTTTTAACTTTGTATTCAAACAATCTCATAATTATTAGTAAAAAATTTAAATATGATTTTAGTTTCATTAAAATGAGCAAATTTTATTTTTAATATTTGTAAAAAGAAATTGATTTTCTTTTTCTTTTTCTAAGAATATGACGTTATTGTTTTTGACCATCCATACTACTATTATATGATATAGCATCCATTAATTGTTTGTGTTTAAGGGAAGGTCAAGTACCCTCTCAAGTGGACATGTACATACATGTGAGGACACCTTTATAATATTTTCTACATCCCAAAATAAATAGTATTATTTATCTATCTCTTTTTAATGTATTATTTATGTATCTTAAAGTAAGTTAGGGATTGAAAATATTGATATCTTATTTTAAAGGAATGAAAATCAATCATTTTAGAAAAATTAAAACTAAAAATTTGCTCATTGCAGAAAGTAAAGTAAAGAAAACCCCACCACTCATTTTATAGGACTTAAAGTCATACTTAAACCTTACTAAAATTTCAAGAATTGAAATACGGATACAAGCAGTTAATGCAATATATTCTTAGTGCAATCGAGGATCATTAGATGTTACAATATAGTAGTAGTTTCTAGCTTAATCCAACTTGATTTCATTTCATTTTATTAACAGATTGCGGTTGATCCCGATGCACCTAGCCCAAGTGACCCCAATTTGAGAGAATACCTCCATTGGTGAGCCACAAATTTTTGTTTAAACACGCCATGAATGCAAACATATATATGAACTGAACTATACATTTATGAGTTTTTCTAGCTTAATGTTGTAATATTATACCCCTATCTTCTCTCAATGTGTCAGGTTGGTGACTGATATCCCAGCAACAACAGGGGCTAGTTTCGGTACGTATATGATGTTTTTCCATTTTTAAAACCTATAATTTTCTGTGCTTAAAGTTAAACCTATTCAAACCATTATTTTTAATTTAAAATTAGTGAGTTTTATTTATGTGCATATACTGATAAAAAAAATTAGTTCACATATTGTATTTTTATGTATGAAGTCTATTACTGGCTTGGTCTGAACAAGTAAATAATCATATATCAAAACAAGAAAAAATATTTTAAATTAAAGTATAATTGAACCAAGTAAAATGCATGCTATTAGTTACCAAACTAATAAGCACAAAAAATAAAATAAAAACTGATAGAAACATGATTGATTACTTATTCAAATTCACCCTCGCTTGTATTCTGTGTCAAACGCACAATGTTTGCTTGCTAGCTGTTTAATTTCTTTAACAAATGGACACATATGCTAAGTGTATTAGTGATTTATGATTTCTAATTATTTAAATTGATAGGAACTCAGCTTTTCAAAAACATTATTATTAATTATCTTAACTGACGAAGGTATTAGAAATTTTATTGAACACTGATTCCTAAACTCGTAAGTTTTGGAATCAAGTGTGTTATGTGATAATAAGAAGATCCCCATTAATAATTATTTTACTGAGTATATATAGTGGAAGGGATTTAAATTATGGATATTCTACAAGGTTCCATCAACTTTATCTTAAAAGTTTATCTTTTGTCCTTTGGAGCAGTACATCTCCTTTCCAACAAATGAATGATGTTCGAGTTTATCAAAATATAAATGTGGTCCAAAATATTTTAAAATAATTTTTATTTTTTTGATATAATAAATATTCTTTTTTATTGAGTACCTTTTTTAATTTATATCTATAATTGTTAGAATTATTATTTTTATTTAATTATATTAGAGAAAAATGATTTAGTTAATTAAGAGTTAAATCTCCAGTAATACACCCCCCCCCCCCCCCCCCAAAAAAAAAAGTAGCTTAATTTTAATTCATTGGCTAACACAATGTGAAATACTAATGTTATGTTGAAACGGTGCATGCATGATGTATCAAAGCATGCGTTATGCATGGATGTAGGAATGCTAAATGTGGACTGTGTTTTCCATTGACTAGTAATTTGAGACTAATCCTATGATTATGGTCAGGCTTAGTGACTAATTAAAAAGACTCTCAACAAGTACCTTCTTCAAGGTTCGAATTTTGTTTTATTTTTAATTTTTATTGCCAGAGAATCCAGCTTACAATCACGCCAACCTTTAAAATGAAGAACAGATAGAGATAAGTATATGATACTAGGGCATCATATTGTAAAGTACGATCAGCAAACCTGATGATGACCAACATACAATCCCAATTAAAATCGGAGATTATTATGATAGATATTTAAGTTGTTTCTTTGTTTTTTTTTTTATAAAAAAAATCTTTATACAAAACCAAATATGCATATATATATATATATATATATATATATATATATATATATATATATATATATATATATATATATATACAGTTAGTTATACATGTGTATAAATACACACAAACATACATTTATTTTTATATATACATACAATATATAGCAGATACTCAATATTGAAAATTAATTTTTGTTTTGATGTTTCAAAAACGTTTTTATTGGTTTTAATCTTCATATACAAATATTATTTTTTTAAATGCTTCTGTCATTACTTTGTGATAATATATGACATGCATCTATATATGTTACATCAACAACCATCCTTAAATAACATGTAATGTAACATATATAGTCATCGATGCATATTACACATTATCATGAGTGAAGATACAGGTCATTTAAAAAAAAATCAAATTTATGAGGATTAAAACTGACAAAACAAAAATTGATAGACATAGGTTACATTAATTAAGCCATATATATTTACAAGAATTAAGAATATATATGTTTTACCTGATTATTAAGATTCAAAATATGCAACCAAATTAGCCAAATTATGAACCATATAAGCATTGAAGTCTTGTTTAATTTCTCTCTTCCATCAGAACTCAAGTAAGAATATATGTAGCCATCCGAATTCTTAAAGTGCATGCATGATCATGTGCAAAAAGATGAGAAGATTCATTCAGTTCAAGAAAAAAGACACAAAGCAACTACTGTGACTAAAGGAGAATATTCCTATTGAATAAACTACCTTTTGTTGGCAAGATAGCTCTAAAACCTTCATAGGATTTACAGAGTTATAGAACATCATAGAAAAAGCTTCATAACTTGTTGAAGCAAATTTAAATAAGGGGAGTTAAAAGAATAAGAATTAGATTTGTTTAAACTCCATTTCCAAACATCTTATTGACCAAAACTCAGCATCATATATAATTCAATAAATTCATCACCTTGACAAAATGTGTTCTTTCTAAGTGAAAAAGAACCCTCCTCCATTTAAACTTTCACTTCAACCATACCCCATCAACCTACTCACCAAGGTAAGCAATCTTAACATCCTTCTCATCTGAAATAAGAAAAATTCCTCTGATTTTTTTAAAGAATTTTGAGATCCATCATCTCTAGTGAACCCCCAATCTTTCCATAAAAAAAGAAAAAAAAGAAAAATATTCTGCTTCCATCATCTATCTGCTTTTTAAAACCAGAGCTTACCAGTATGTATGAGTGTTTCTGGCTTTCTGCCCTTTGCAGTACGAAATGCTAAGATATTTCCACTGAATTGAAATTACGTGTTCCCATTTCCTATTTAATTTCCTTAGTTTCTTATCTCTTCAGTTAGAGGATGACACGTACTTAATTAAAATCAACTCTATCTTCTGATTGCTATTATATTTTTGAAGTATTATTTTTTAATTTGGAAGAGAGGGAAAAGGACACAAGATTAGGTGATTTGGCTCCTTTCTAAAACGTTAGGACAGCAGTAGTAGGACCATACATGTCTGAACATTATTAATACAATACCTTATCTAAGAAGAAATATAGTACTATTTTATGTTTGACAATCAAACTGAAATATATTATCATTGCATGTATATAAATCATAAGAGTTTAATGAGCGTCAAAGTAGATCAAGTAGAAATCACATATATATAACTTTTAATATAATTATTATAAAAATTAATAAATTTATTGATCATATAAAATTATTTTATATTGTGGGTATTGTAACGATAAATATGCATTATTTGCAAAGGCCATGAGGTTGTAACATATGAAAGTCCAAGACCAATGATGGGGATTCATCGTTTGGTGTTTGTGTTATTTCGTCAACTGGGTAGGGAGACCGTGTATGCACCAGGATGGCGCCAGAATTTCAACACTAAAGAATTTGCTGAACTTTACAACCTTGGATTGCCAGTTGCTGCTGTCTATTTCAACATTCAGAGGGAATCTGGTTCTGGTGGAAGGAGGTTATACTAAGAAAAAGTACTTTATATTATTGAAAAAATAAAGTAGTATAAGCTTCGTTGAGGGTTTCAGAAATATTAATTGGCAATCTCCCACACTCTTTAGTAGTAAATGAGTGTTTTTCAACTTAATTAAACTGAGCATACAGTGAAATAAATTGCTAGCTCAGTTGGTAGCAGCAAGTACTCTGCATATACACATAAATGAAACTGAAGCATCTAGGTTCATTTTTCTTATTTGTATTATCAGTTGAAGAATGTTAAAGATATCTGATATACGTAAAGTGGAAAATATAACTCGAGCATAAGTTAAAGTGATGGAGTATTTATACTTTTGCTTACTATCCATGATAGTCTATGGGATTGTGCTATTAACAAGTATGATGAAAACTTTCTTTAGCACTAATTGTACTTAAGATTAGCTCTTTAATAAATTAAAATCGTTTAGCTAGCTTATATATATATATATATAAAACACGACTAGGTTATATTATATGATCTAATATATATGTACTTGCAAGGTATATTTTATGGTTATATCTTCACTTTTCAGGAAAGAAAAAATTCTCTGGGAATCACATACTATCAAGAACAACACATAAATTTTGAATAAGAAAGCACTAATAATGGGAGGTTTTTGTGGACTATATCTTAGACACGTAGTTTTCGACTTATATATAAGGTGGATTCACGTAACTTTCGGATTTGTGTGGGTGTAGAAAATGATCCTAAAATGATAAGGAACATTTTTACAAGTGGTCCAAAGGAAATGAATGAACCAAATATAACCTCAAAGTCATCGAGTGCAAGATATGAAAAATGAATTGAAGACGGATTCCTGAAGATATTGACTGGAATATATATATTTCTCTTGTCTGATATGTTTCAATATCATGTTACAAATATTGTTCTCCGACTAATTTTCAAGTATTATGAAATAAAATACATTTCGTCTCTAACCCTAATGTGGACGGAATATTGATAAAATATCAATTGCATAAAGTAATTAGTAATTACTTTTAATGGGTTCATATAAACTGCATTACAACTTAATTAACACCGTGGTGAAATCTGATTTTTTTTAACATGAAGTTAATTTATACAATATGATATGGTCAACAAAGCCATTGAAGGAACATGCATGTGCATCAGATTTTCTCATGTGTACCAAAAAAGGTTTATTTCAAGATGACATATAGCAATAAGTGAAAACTAAAAAGCCAAATTGGTATAGAAACAAAAGCTGGTCTCCCATTTTTTCTTCATTTTCTGAATCACGGATATATGAAGTCCAATAACTTTACTCTTTTATCGGAGACTTATAAAACATAGGAAAAACAGTATTTTCATGCTAAGTTAGAGTAATACTGTAAAATGAATAATCATAAATATATTAGACGTGAACCAACACTAATACATCGGAGTTTAAACAAATCTAATAATGAACAAATCTAATAATGAGAGAATTTGTTTGACACCATGACATCTCCTATTCATCCTCAATTTTTGAAAACCCAATCAATGGTTGCCCCCAGTCACCCTCCTCCTCCACACTATGTACCATTCTTGTTCCAAAACCATGCATCAACAAAGTCTTCTTCCCTTACCCCTAAATTCCTCTTAATTATGAACAAGACCCCATAGACCCTCATAGTAAATACTTAATGTACCATCTTTATCCACAAATTAACCTACCCATAGGAACCCAAACCTTTTCTTATTTTCATGTTTTTCGTCCACCACCTTTCAAACGCCGTATCTTCTTCCCTTAAACCATGTACTCATTCTCTCGCAAATCCACACACTTGCATGCCAAAAACAACTTTTTGATATGTTTATATATATATAGAAAGGTGTGAAGTTTCACGGTTGGAAGCTTGGCTTAAAGAAATGCATGCTCAATGAAAACAAACTTGCATGTGCCAACCATTCTCCTTTTTGGCTCAAAGTAAGGAAGCTTAAATTCAATTTCAGCAATCAAATGGAATTGATATTGATTTGTTGGTCTTAAATGTGACTGAATCAGCCGTGTCAATATCTGAACAACCGACTAAGTGATTTCTTCTTAGACGATCAATTGGATTTTGTTTCTCAGTATAGGTTTTTATTTAAGTGTAAAAACATTGAATAATAATAATTTAATTTTTATTGATTTTTATACGAAAAAATTAATTTCACGTATAACTTCGAAGCTTAGATTCGGTGTGTGACTCCGACGTTATGAGAATCTGCCATAGGTTATATAGAAAAGCAATTAGAATATAACATCTTCATATTGAAAAGCATTTATATATACTCGAGAATCATCATCTGATGTGATGTGAGAGAATGAGAAAGATTATTCTCATCCGTTAGATTAATATCAAATATTAATATTAAAATATTTTAAATTTAAATTAAAGTTTTATTTAATCATATATAAAATTTCTATAAGATTCACCAAACAAAAAATTAAACAATTTTGAGATTTAATTTATGTTAAAATCGTTACTACAATCATTACCATTGTTGGCATGATTATCGTCGATGTCATCAACATACTGTCGTGATTTTCACCACCAAATATAAAATCAAATGTCTTAAAAATTAATTTATGACATCTTAAAATATGTCATATGACTATGATCACCAACTACTGTCATCACCAACATGATAGTTGTCGTTATTACTGTTGCCACCAATAATAACACCGTGATTGTTGTTATGACCATGTCGTCATCAATAACATGATTGTTGTTGTTATCACTATCCTCGTTGGTGATGGTGGTGGTGACGGTAACAACGACGATCATGTCGAGAGTGATGACAATGATTCTGATAACGATCATGGTAATGATGATTGCGTTGACTATCTTAACGCAAATTAAATCTTTAAATATTTAATTTTTTGTTAATAAATATTATAGGTTTTATAATTAAATAAGTTTTTAATTTAAATTTAAAATCTTTTAATTTTAATATTTCATTTTAATCTAATGATTTGGATTAATCATTCATATTCTCACATAAGATGATCATTATCCTATGATATTATATATATATATATTACTGTACCTCTGCCGTCTAATTTTATTCTTTTTTCTTTACAACTATGTCGTGTTTGATCCTGAACGCAACAGAAACCATACAAAAGTTTTTCCCTGTCAACTTGACTTTTCCCATATTCATTGTAGCAGCATCACAGAATACGTGGGGACTTCGTTGCATAAAACAAAAAAGAAAAAGGAGGGAAATATACGATCCAATTCCTTGGATAAGATATTTATTTATGATGATTCCTTGGATAAGATAGACACTGAATACTGCCGTGGGCCCATGTCAACCTTGCCCCGTATTATTATTAAGCCATTTCATGGTATTTTATCCTCATATCTTTTGTGGCAGACAGGCGATTTCAAATATTCAGTGGGCTCTATAATAATTATAAAAATAAAAATTAGGTCTTAAAAATTTAAAAATATATAATTATGAAATGTAAAAAATATATTATATAATATAGAGAGATAAGACATGAACATAAAAGAAACTAATAAATTTTTTTTTCTAAAACATGATAATTCTTATTAACTTGATGATGCAATTTTATTTGAAGAAATCAAACTTTATGCATGATATTTATTGAGAATGATATTCTTAAAAAAAATATTTTGATCAGATTATTAGTGAGTTATGTAACAAAAAATTGGAAGAATAATATTTAAATGATCAAGAGAATATTTTTTTTTATTTGTCAAAGACACCAAAAATCTCATGATTGATCCATTCTTTACCGTTAAGATCATGTCTAGTTCTTAGCACATTATTAAATTTCACTATAACTTATCATAAGTTACATTGTATTCTTTCTTGGATCACTTTTGGTTTAACTTCAAGTTGTCTCTCTTTACACTTGCTTATTCAAATAAACACTCACATATTCTTTACAACAAAGCCTCTTTTGACGCACAAAAGTATCAAAAGGGAGCATTTTTTTAAAATTTACCATTTGGGGTAGATTTTAAATTAATGCCTGTTTAGGGATAAGTCGTAACAGGGTTACGACTTTTGAATTGAAAGTCGTAATACTTGCTATGACTTCTATTTTTTTTAAGACATTGAAGTCGTAAAATTTTCTGCGACTTTAATTTTTTTTAAGAATATAACATTAAAGTTGTAATAGTTTTTTTTTTTGTTTTTACGACTTTAAAATCGTAAAGTAAATTATTTTTTTTATATTGAAGTCGTAAGTTAGTTTACGACTTCAATTTTGTTTTTCTATAAAATCGTAAATATTTTTTATTTTAATTATTTAAAGAATTAATGTATGTTTTATTTGATATTTATTATATTTTTTGTATATTGTCTTAATTATTTAATATATTTATTATATTTAATATTTTCCATATTTTTTATATTATTTTTAAAATATTTTCTATATTTTTTGAAACAAGTAATGTGTCGATTTTTTTGTATCATGACATATATCTCTTCATAGTACCTATGTTATGCCTTCATCGTATTTATGGTTTTCATGCCAACAGTAGCAAATGAGTAATTTATTTTATTAAATATTTCCTTCACTATGATAGTAATAGGCAATGTTTAGACTCCTCTTCAAATAGAATTCATACATTTGGTAAGGTTGGTAGTCATATAAAAAATATAGAAAATATTAAATATAATAAATATATTAAATAAAAAAATATACAAAAAGATAAAAAAATATTAAATAAAACATACATTAATTCTTTAAATAATTAAAATAAAAAATCATTTACAATTTTATATGAAAAAACAAAATTAAAGTCGTAAACTAATTTAAAAAAATTGTTTTACTTTACAACTTTAAGTCATAAAAAAACTATTACGACTTTAAAGTCATATTTTTTTTTTAAAAAAAAGTTAAAGTCATATAAAATTTTACAACTTTAATTTTTTTTTTAAAATTTAAATCGTAACATGTGTTAACGAATATTAATTTAAAATCTACCTCCAAACGATACTTTTTAAAAAATATAGCACCCTATCGATCGGTACTTTTACCCTTTATGCTTTTACCAAAATGATACAAAAATTAGTAAGGGAAGGGCTTACTAACTATTTATCGTCCTATAAGTTACATATACTTCCTCTTTTATAGTCATTTAGAAAAGCGTTCTTAACAATTATTTGAAAGAGCTTAATGTTTTTATGAGTGGCAAAAGCAAACATAGTTTTGATAACTTCTAATTTAGCCAATAGTGAAAGGTTTCTATGAAATTAACGCTTTATTGATTAGTCTTAAGCTATTGACCTTGCCTTGTTTCTTTATCACTCTATTATTTTCGTCCAATTTATTGTGAAAAAACCATCTTGTTTCAAGGTTCCTTAGATCTTCAATTATTCCACACTTACTCTCTTAGACTATTTGATTTGGCATAAACTTTCCTTTTGAAATATTATTAGTTCAATAACTTGTTAATGAGAATTAGGATATCTCTCGAATGTCTTATGATTTATATGTGATTTTCACTCAAATTCTTAACTTAAGGTGTTTTCACATATTTAGGTTCAATAGAACAATATACACATTTTAAATAAAGACTTCCATATTCATCCAAATAAAATCATGTATGCCTCACATAAGCATTTACTCAATGCCCATTCATGTAGAATTCAAGCTCACACTAACAATTATTTTAGGCATCCAAATACAATCCACATAATGTAGATGTCTAGTTTATAGAACTAAAAACATTTTTTTTAAAAAAAAAACTACTAAAAGTCGTAAGCACACAAAAGTCATGCTGGAAACAAATTCTCAGCTAATACAAGCCCTCCACTTTAAAAAAAATTGTTTGACCCAAATATTACTCAAGAATGCAAATCTCACATTCCAATTCAATCCCCAAAAATAACTTTTAAAATGCGCAAAACATCAAATATGGTTTAAAAAAAAATAGAAGTCTCACAATCACAATTTTAAACAGATATTTGACTATTCAAATTAATTTATTTTTGGACAAATGACCACTCAAATGAAAGATTAAAATTACTAGATTTCAAATATGAGCTATGTTTTCATAGAGGGTCAACACAAGAGTAGATATATTTTAAAAAAATGTTACTGAGGTTAGGAAAAAATTCCATACTCCATGTTTTTAAAACAAAACTTGTGCAAAAAAACGAAGTTTAAGTAGTATATATATATTCAAGATCAATAAGCATATTTCTTTTAAACTCATTTTGTACAAGGACTTATGGCAAAAACTTAACACAACCAAAATATCACTAAGTTAAAAAAACACCAAGCAAATAAAGAGGTCCTGGAGCACTTCTACATACATAAACCACCAGTTTACCATCACTTGCAGTGAATTATTTTTGCTTCATTACATTCTATAAAATATTTGAGTAAGAAACATTTGAGACAACCCAAAAAGAAGCACCTTAACACCAAGAACACCAAACCAAAAAGAGGATGAATGAATTCTTATTATGTGCAAGAGAATGTGAGAAGAAAAGAGAGAGAAAACAGATTATAGTGGTTCTACCCTTACCTTGAAGAAGATGGTGAAGCTTTTCTTAAATCAAATAAAGGATGGTGGGATTCTTGTTCTCTTATGGTTCCTACAATTCGTTAATGCATAAGAAATCAAGCAAAGTGAGGAAGGAGTGGGATGTGTTTCGACCGAGAGAATTGAGAGGAGAAGAGAGATTTTTTTAGAGAATGAGATATATAACTTGGTTGAGAAATGAGAGGAGAGGCTTTTAGTTAGGAAAATTATATTTGGACACCCAAATGCTAATTAACACCTAACAAGAGAGTGAAAAAACAGAAAGACATAAATAGGATAGGTGATATGATGTTATAGGAAGAGAGAAATGGAAACAAATAGAGATGTTAATGGAATATTTAAAATAAATATATGTTTAAATATAAAAAATGATGAGAAAAAAATTCAAAAATAAGATTGACACCATTTCCAAGTCTCTAGGGTATGTCACATGAGGGGAAAAAGAGAGAACTTAAAATTTCAAAAATCATTCCTTAATTAGTTAAGTCAAAAAATGAAAGTATAGCGTAAGAATATGTAAGTTTCCTTATTAGCAAAAGTTGTTTTTCATTTTTCCTTTTTTTGCATGAAAGATGAGAATTTTTTTGTTCTATATGCTTGATTTATTATATGTAGATGGATGCTCTAATCATTTCCATGGTTTTCTAACATGGTTAGGCTTGCCGCAATCTCACTCTATCGTAAAATGTGTATTTTTTTATTTATGAAAATCTAAGAAAGTATTAAAAAATTTATAATAACTTGTGCACCTTATTCAATCAACTCAACTGAATTTCTTTAACTAAAATAATATTATTTTATTCAAAATGCCAAACTTACGTAGATATTCTCTTGAAGAGCTGAATCGCAGGATATTTCACTGTCTCCATGAAGCAAGCATTGTCGATGGAAGTTCCGATGTTGTCGAAGATTTGCTCGCAGAGCTTCTTCTCGCTTGCGAAGAGAATTCTAACGCAGACCTTGGCGGCTTTTATCCAGTGTCTGATTTTGTTCTCAAACTGCTCCCACTCGAGGCGTTGAACGTCTCCGATGCTGAGCTTTTTGATGTGGAGCTTGTGGAAGCTCGCGTCCATGGAGGATTTTCACACGCTGTCGTATACCTGGATGCACTCGCGGAGGTAGCCGAAGGAGAGCATGCGCTCGGCAATGCAACGGAGGTCATAGATGGCGTTGGAGGGGATCAGATTGATCTCACGAATGTTGCTGGTGGAACGGTAACTACTGTTGTTAACAGAGTTGACGGAGGTAACATAAAAATTAAAAAATATAAGGAATTTAAATTAGTTTATATAAACAAAAAATTTAAAATTCAAGGAATTTAAATTGGTTTATCCAAACAAAGAATTTTAAAAATCCAAGAATTTTAATTGATGCATTTTAATTTTCGTGAATTTTAAACTCCGCAAAATTTTAAAATATTTCATCCAGACAGACACTTGATACTTATTAGCATCTGTGTTAAAAGTAAAAGATTTAATGATGAGCTTTGACATAATCATATCCCTATATATGAAAATCTCCAGTCTTGCTTCTTAGAGTTCACACAATAATTGTTATCTCAACATATATGTCTTATATAGTTCAAATGTTAGTCACGGAAACACTATTCTTCTTTTTTGAGTTGTCAACAAATTTATTACAATATTTTTTAAATTTTTTAATTATGTTAGTTTATAATATATTCTTTTATTTCTTATTCCTTTATATTATATAATTTTTGTGTTTGGTAATAAAAATAAGTTCTAATAATATTTTAAAAATTATTATTATGATGTTAGCTTGTAATTTGTTTTTTATTTTTTTATTCCTTGTTATTATATAGTGTTGCATATTAAAAGCAAGTTTTAACCAAGAATATAGAAAATACTTGAAAAGAGAGTTATACGACTGATAGTGATCTATCCAACTTAAACAGCTTCCATTGAAGGATACCAATTGTCTTAACCAAAAAAAAATATAAAATATAAGATTTGGTCAAAATATAAAATATAAGACAAGAAGTTACAAGCCTGAGATAAGTAACAAGATACATGTATTATTGTTGAATTTATGTATGAACACATTTAAATTTCTATAAAGCTTAAAATCATTTTAACCAGGGACTTGTAATCCTATAATTTCAAATTTAATTAAACAATGTGATTACTAACCCACTAAGCTAATAAGAAAGCGCCTAAAATATTATGTCTTTCCAAAATAAAGTCAAGAACGAACTCAATATTTTTTTAGGTTAAATGTCTACCCATTACCTTATAAATAACTAATATGAATAATCAGTATAATTCATTCTTGAAAAGTTTGACTACAAGCTTATTAGTCCTTAAGAATGTGAGAAAATGTCACAGTACTCCCTAAAAATCACAAGTTTATACTTAAGAACTAATATAAACATTTGTGGTTTTTTTCGGAATTTATGTGAATTTTTTGCATTATCACTAATGTGAATTCTAATTCCTAAATTTCTTGAGGACGAATTCGGGATTTCACTAAATACACTTTAGAAGAGAAAGATATTTGATAATTATGTACAATACTTAACATCTGGCTGCTCTAGTCATATATAGTTTAAAAGCTTTCATGTTTAGAAATAGAAAAATTACTCACATACCTTGGCACATTTAATTTTAGAAATTAATATTGGATGTAATAAACTTTGGCAGGCATCTAACTATCATGCATATCATACACGTTAGCAAACTGTTCCTGTAATCTATCTGCTCGTACTTGATGAAATTCTAGTTGGAACTTCCCAAAGTAAACTTTGCCAAGCCAGGAAAAGTATCTTACAAGAACCTATGATGATATTGTCTACTTTTGAAGTACTTTCGAACCTTTATAGGATAATAACCGGACTGCATTCTGGTAACTTAAGTCAGCAAGTTCTTCTTTCGTAATTTCTAGCACAGATGCAACATAATCAAGCACCTGCAAGTAGAATGAATTGAAGAGTGTAAATCTAACAAAATGGATCCCTGTATAAATCAAATAATTCATGATATACATTCTACAGTACTTAAGCAAATTTATAATTCAGTACTTTATTCCTGTTGGCATTTCTTCACATAGGTAGCAAATGTCCCTATTTGTTTAATTTGAGGTATGTCATGCTTTATCCTTACTAATGCAACTTACGAGGCAAGTACCCTTGTACATGTAAGAGAATATTAAATTTTCATCCCATATGTTAAGAGATACTTATTTTGAAAACCCAAGGTGACAATAGAGGCAGTTACTTGAGCTACATACATTATGAATGTTTGCGGGATGATTGAGTGTTTCCTTTGGCAACATCGAAGCATCTGCCAAGACATGGGATGCATTACCGAGGGAAGAACCAGAAGTTGATGAAGTTGTTGTTTGGGCAAGAAGCTCTTCAGTGAGAGAAGTATCTCCTTCAACAAAATGAAGAGAATCTATGTTTGACATTGGTAGTGCATCAGGTGCATCTATCTCCAACAATCAGAAGGGACCTAAATAGAATAGAAAATAAGTATGTCACTGTTGACATATATAGTACAAAATTACATTCAACATATATCAGGAGTGATGAAAATCATCATCTTCAGCATTTTCTTTGCTTTATTTGCTTTTTGTGACATAAGAAACCCAGAGAAGGAAAAATAAGCACCAAGCTTGGAAAATTCAGGAACCATCTCTGCAGAACCTAGGTAAGAATGAAGAATGACACCAGCAGGAAAAGGCCCCATAGACCTGGAAATATTGAAATTTTTGAGACAGAAATTTCAGAGATGCCAATTCATAATGATAAATGAGAAAAAAAACACCATAACATTAATTCAATGGCTTTCCATTAGATGATGAGAATCTGAGCATCTAACCATGTTAAAAAAGAGGCCAAATTACAAAACATCAGGAAAAAGCCTCTGGTATTCTTCTATAAGAACCTAATGAGTAATCATATTATTACATCATTTAGGCTCTAATACAGAAGTAATTTGTAAGGGAAGGCAAGTAATTGTGATACACAGGGATGTTTATAGATTTTAATAGCTGTTCAATTTCTTCAGAATGTTCTCTTCCTTCTTCGCAATTGTTGGTTATATGTCTACAGTCTACACTATGGTAATAGTTATCATAGAAAACAGATTTCTATATGAAAAGCAACACTTCATTTCTCTGGTTTTCATGAAACTAAGTTAGATAAAAAAAAAATCATTTGTAACAAGCCACTCGATGTTTTCAGTCAAGATTGAAATTTTATTTGCAATACCAACGATTATGGGTTTATCTCAAATTATGATTTTTTTTTTATTTGTAGGAATCAAACTCATGTACTAGGAGGTTAACTACAACTCACACACACTGCTCAACTGAGCTAGACCCCCTTAGTTCTCTAAAATTAGGATTACAGCAGACTCTAAATTCCCTGTCTTTGCTTACTACTTTCCCTCAATTTGCCTGGAACTGTTACAGATGTGAAATATACATTCCAGCAGAAGACTGCATTGTTGGTTTCTACAGTTAACCAATCCTCATCCTCACCCTCACCCTCACCCAGATTTGAGTCAACAGATGTACACAGGCTGACTCAGGTTTACAATCTAAAATTTAGTGTATGATTAAGAAATCTTTTATCTAAATTTCATTAGTGGCTCTCATTGTTATGATATATATCACAGACATCACAGATGATTCTGCTATCACCTATGATGATATAGATATGGCCACAAATTATTATTATCATATCTAAATCTTGATATATTTAGTTTATCTTATTTCTATATCTTTCTTTTTTCAGATTCTTATTTTATTAATTAGGGTAAGTTTTAGATAAAATCTTATTAATTAGGGATATCTTATTTTTATTTTATCAATTAGGATAATTGTTAGTTATGATCCTTTCAATTAGGATTCTCTTTATTTTTAGGATAGTTGTTAGTATATCATTGTAGCCTATTTAAAGGGCAGACTTGATGGAAATAAAACAAGAAGAAATATTCAGAAAACTCATGTTAGTTTAGGAGGGGCTCTGTCAAGGACGAGTCTACTTCTTGCTTTTGCTATAGGTTGAAAAAAGCCTTCCATGTCTAGGCCCGTGACCCGATCCTATGCTAAGGTTCATATCAGATATCTCTTCATTTGTGATGATATTTCACATCGATTATTCTTCACATAATGGGTTAGAAGCAGTTGCTGGGGGCTCATTACTCTCAAAAAAAGGTTCATGTATGCATTCGGCCAACTTCTTTGGAGTGTAATCTTAAAAGTTAAGACAAGAAATTAGTTTCCTTCTGTATTATTCCCTTGTGGGAATTCAAGAAGGTCAATTACAGGACAGCCAGTGGAAGTTCTTATGCTTCAGACATAACACATAGCTTGGTAATTATGCTTTAAGAAATGGGACACAGGTGCAAGTTATTTTCAAGCTGTCATAGAACAATTCACCTTGAGGACAAGGTAAATCTTGTGGGTGGGATATTTATTGGGTACCATTAGATGACTAGTGTGTATTTTAGGTAGAGAAAGGACGGAAGTAGGGAATTAAAGTCCCACATAGGTGGGGTGGGAAGTGTGGCAACATATAACAACCCGCTGAATATGTGGGAGTGTGTGGAAATCAGCAAAAAGAGAAGGAAGGGAAACAGAAAAGAGATGAAGAAATGGAAAAGGAAGTTCTAAGTGGGGTAGGCCACTCCCAAGGCTGGGGAATCAATTGAATGATGAAGCCAAATTTAAAAGTCATTTTAGAGTAAGAGAATGTTGAGGATGACAAATCCTCCACTAGAGTTTACTAAATTAATATCAAATCCAACTATAACTGAGAAGTACTGGTCCGTAATAACAATATATCATAGCAATTCAAAAGACTAAGAAAAAAAAATTAAGCAACCAAAGGAAATCACAATTCCATTAGTAACAAAGAAGGAAAACCTACCTAATATTATTACTTCATTAGCTCAAGAAGATCACCAAAAGCACAAACACAATGAACAGATGCTGGTTTGTTTAACTCTTTTGCAAGTTCAAGCTGCTGCCTCAATACTTCAATCTGCACAAAGGTCCTAATGCATTGGCAGACAGCAATCTAGGTAGCTTTCTTCTGCACAAAAGGGTCATCTTCTGTCAATGATACATGATTGGTCAATGTGTTTCATATTCAAGTTAAAGCTTCGTGTCATTTTCTCAGTAGATCCAAGTTCCAGAAGGCCAGAGCTCTATTTGATAAAATGGCAGTGAAATGTCATTCTTAACTGTAAGGAGACGGGAGTTGGGACTGGGCTGGGCTTTTAACCTTTGTATGTACTGTATTAGAGGCAACATTACAAACAAAATTTTGATAACAATTCTATATAGAATATAACCTTTTATATCAAGAAAAAATGTTCATTGATAAATTGTAGTTTGACCTATTTTGAAGCCTAAATGCTATGCTTTATAGTCCTTTGAAAATTAGCTTATCCTTAAGGCAGTAAAGCCTCAGAGATAAACAAAAATGGCACCAACCATTAATATTCAGAAATCAGCATCTTTAAAGAAAAACCTTCACTCTCTCACTAATGACCAACAAGTTCCACAATTGCCAAAATTCCTAGGTTATATATCTGCTGCAATTTCAGTTTGAAATTTAATTTATTGTTATATTCAGATAATATAACTCAGGGTCATTAACTTTAAAGCTCACTTTGCAAAGTTAATAAGTTTGTTCTCAATCCAAGTTTCTTAAGAAAAAACAGTGCTTACTTTCTTGTACGTACAGTGCTTTTGGTTCTCCTACCAGAACCAAGAATGTAGACAGATGCCAAAATCATCTTTAGGCTTAACAAACAAAAAAGGGCCAATTATTCAACCAACAATTCCTAGTCACAGAGTTTAAGTAATTTATTCTTTGGGAAAGACCATAAGGTGTCCCTCAGAACTAAAAGTGTGAAGAACTAACCCCTCATTCAGGTATCAGCTTAGCTCAAATCACAAGGTGCATTCAGTGGGTTTCAAACCTTGTTGCTGTGTTTTTAGATAAGTAATTGGTTACATTTCAAAATACTCCAAAGTTGAAACAAATATTTATATTGTAAGAAATTTTATATGTACTGCTTCTTGCTTAAAGTGGGAAATGGAAATCTAATTTATTTATGTGTTTTTTTTTTTTTTGAACGGCCAAAAATATTTTATATATTAGATAGAAATAGAACCAGAAGTACTACAAGGATACAGAGCAGATACTATCTCCTGAAACATGAAAACATAAGCAACAAAACATCAACCCAACAAAGAAAACTACAAAACCCAACCATACATCCCACACTAGGTAAAGGCCAAAGACATAGATGAGGACCATTGGTGAAAAGGAACAATAAAATCCTTTTCCCACCCCCTCAACCAAGACCAGGTGAGAAAGATTGCATTATCCACCAGCTTAGAGATGACAAAAGGTTGATTTTTAAAAATCATGTCATTTCTGAGGTTCCAAATAGATGTTGTAGCTGCTATCCACCAAATCTTCCACTTTCTGTTAGAATCCCTCGAACCAGCCAAGGAAAAGTGCTGAAGGAAGTTATCCCCAGGCCTACAATGCATAACTGTGTCTTCCTTGACCCAAGAGTTAAACTCCTACCACATTGGCATAACTTTTTTGTAAGTGAAAAAGAGATGAGAGGCAGATTCAACTTGGCTTTGGCAGAAGGGGCAAAGATCATTTTCAATGACAACTTGCCTTCTAATTAGGTTTTCCTTAGTCGGTAACCTATCCCAAAGTAGTCTCCAAGCAAAGGATAGGGCTCTAGGAGGGACTTTGATTTCCCACAGCTGACTGAAGCCACAATTTAGGTAGTCAATTGGCTGATCACCTTTAATACAAAGATAGGCAGTGCTAGTAGAAAAGATTCCCTTTGGATCAGCTCCCCACACCCAATAATCCTTCAAAGCTGCATTAGGGCTTAATGCTGTAGCCTGGTCGATAAAAGCTGAAGCTCTCCCCAACTCATTGTCAAAAAGATTTCTTCTCCAGGAGAATTCCCACTCCCACCCAGCTTCACCAAAGGACTCCATGCTTGCCACTGTCTGAAATTTTTGAGAGGATATTTGATACAGTTCTGGGTATTTGTCTTTAAAAGTTATTCCATCACCCACCCAAGAGTCTTCCCAAAATAGTATTTGATCACCACTACCAATTTCCAAAGAAACTGCTTTAAGACATCAACCATACTGCTGTGATGAATAATAGACCTCAAATCAGACCACCAAAAGGAATAGGTCTGCTTAGGAGGGCCCTCTTCCAATCCTCTCCACCCCTTGTACTTTGAAGTGAGAATTCTGCTCCATAATTGGTCTGGTTGTTGGAACATCAGCCATTTCCACTTGATAAGAAGAGCTCTATTAAAAGCCTTGATGTCTTTGATTCCCAAGCCTCCTTTTTCTCTAGGAGCACACACTTGGTTCCAAGCCACCCAAGCTATCTTTTTACCTTCTGCACTTCCACCCCAGAGAAAATGTCTTTGGATAGTAGTGAGCCTATTAATCACTGCTGAAGGGGCCCTAAAAAAAGACATGTAAAACAGAGGCAAAGCTGTCAAGACAGAATTTATTAAAGTAATTCTGCCTGCCATAGAGACATTTCTCTGGTTCCATTTGTTCAACTTAGCCTCGAATTTTCTAATTATGGGCTCCCACACCACCTTCCTTCTAGGATTAACACCTATAGGCATCCCTAGATAACTGAATGGAAACTGCAGGGGGCCACAATTCAGGTAGTCAGCAGCAAGACTACACCACTCCTCGGCTTGGCCAATTGCACCAAATTGGTTCTTAGCAAAATTAATTCTGAGGCCAGATACCATCTCAAAGCTTCTGAGAATAGCCTTACTAATTATGAAATTATCCATAGATGGTTCCTCAAAAAAGATAGTATCATCAGCAAATTGAAGTATGTTGACTGGGATCTTTTTCTTTCCCACCAAAAAGTTGTGGTAGCAATTTTTGGAGACAGCTGCCCTCATCATTCCTGTCAAGCCTTTAGCAACCAGATCAAACAAAAAGGGAGCCAATGGATCCCCTTGTCTCAAGCCTCTTTGAGGTTTAAATTCAGAAGTAGGACTTCCATTCACTAGTATAGATATTGATGCTGATGAAAGACACCCCTTAATCCAGCCAATCCACCTTTCATGAAACCCCATTCTTCTCATCATATAAAAGAGGAAATGCCAAGACACAGAGTCATATGCTTTTTCAAAATCAACTTTGAACACCAAACAAGGCCTCTTAGATCTCCTAGCCTCCTCAACAACCTCATTAGCAATCAAAACTCCATGAAGCAACTGTGTGCCCTTAACAAAAGCTGATTGCCTTTCATCTAAGAGATGATTCATGACCTTGCTAAGCCTATTTGATAGAACTTTGGCAATAATTTTGTATACACAGCCTATTAGAGATATTGGTCTGAAATCACTAATTACTTGAGGGTCCTTAATCTTGGGGATAAGAGCAATGAATGATGAGTTGAGACCCTTAGGAAAGACTGCATTCACATAAAATTCTGAGAAAAACCTAAGGAACTCAGGTTTCAGCTCCTTCCAGAAGTGCTTAATGAAGCTGAAGTTAAGCCCATCTGGCCCTGGGCTTTTATCACTGCCACAAGCCCACACTGCACTGGATATCTCCTCCTCTTTGAAGGGCTCCACCAACATCTCACTCTGGTTTGAAGACAAGACATTAAAAGAGACCCCATCTAGGTTGGGTCTGTGCAGATAAGGTTCAGCAAATCTGCCTTGGAAATGCTGGAGAATTGCAGCCTTAATGACAGAAGGGTTTTCTGCCCAACTACCATCAATTTGCATCCCCCTCAAGGCGTTCCTCCTTCTACTGAAATTAATGATTTTGTGGAAGTAGGAGGTGTTGCTGTCTCCCTCTTTGATCCACTTGCATCTAGACTTCTGTCGCAATATTGATTCATGAAGAATAGATTGCTCCCATAGGTCAGATTGAGCTTTCTTGAGCTCTTGAACTTGCTGATCAGTAGGTTGAGCTGTGAGAGAATTCTCCAAATCATTCAGCTTATGTTGGATTAGCTTCACCTTGTTGCCCAAGTCTCCACAATTTTCTTTGCTCCAGGTTTTTAGCCTTTGCTTAAGTTTCTGAAGTTTGCATTTCAAGGCATAGCCCCCCCATCCCATAGGCTGATTAGCAGACCAGCAGTCCCTCACCACCTTGTTGAAGTCCTTATTATGCAACCAAGCATCAAAAACCCTAAAAGGCTTAAGGCCCCAATCAATATTTTTAGAATTCAAAATGATGGAGCAATAATCTGAATAATTCCTTTCAAGGTTGAGTTGGGAACTATCAGGCCACTTGGATACCCAATCATCAGAGACTAGCACTCTGTCTAACTTGCTCTTACAAGAACCATTAGGCCTAACCCAAGTAAAGGGCTTGCCCAAGCAAGGAATATCATCTACCTCCATTTCAGCGAGCCAATCATTAAATTCAGCTATAAGATTAGTGTCTGGATTACAATGAGTGCTTCCCACTCTTTCAGTTGGGTGTCTAATACAGTTGAAGTCCCTTACAAGGCACCAACACTGAACCTGGGACTGATTCTTCATTAAATATAACCTCTGCCATAACTGTCTTTTGCTTTCTAGCTCACAAGGAGCATAGATATTGGCCACCACTACCCTCTGTCTTTCTACCAGCCATACCCCCTCCAACATGATGAAACCCCTTTCAGTTATTTTAATGTCAACCTGGAGATTATTATTATTCCAGACACACAGTAGCCCCCCAGCTGTATTCTCCACAGGAAACCATTCCCAATCAAAGTCTGAATGACCCCACAAAGCCTGGCAAAGTGCCTTGTCAATGGAGTCCCTCTTTGTTTCTTGCAAACAAAGAAGATCTATCTTATGTTTCCCAACCAAATTCCTGATAGAGACCCACTTAATACCTCTACCCAGCCCTCTAATGTTATAGGATAGGATATTCATTTAAGAGGTTTCCTATTCCCCAACTCCGTAGCTTCTTTTCTGTCTCTACACTCCATAGAAGCATAACTGTGAAGGAAGTCTAGGTTATCTGTAGCTGTCTCCATGCCTAAGTTTTCTCCAAGATGCCATAAATGTTGAGCCTCTTCCAACACCTCATCACTACATTCAATTATGCTTTTTAACCTCCTTTCTGATTCCACATAACTCTGATTTTTGGCCTTATCCTGATTGACAAGTTGATCTTCTGGAACCTTCTCACCATCTTGAAGCTGAGGATGATTTTCCTCAATCTGCGAGAGTCGGGCCTTAAAGAGAGAGTTTTTTTGTCTAAAATAAACTTTAGAATACTTGTCTGGATTCTCTTTTAGGGGTTGGGTTACAGGTAGGGATTCCTCCTTATAACACCCCTCAGTTTTCAAAGTTGGGCCTAAATTATTACTTGGCCCACCCTCTTTTTGAATCTGCACAACTTGCACCCCCAAAAGCTCTACAGGGAGGATGTCTTCCTTATTACACCCTCCTTGAGTCGAAATTGGGCCCGTAATGCAGCCTGGCCCAAGTCCTTGTTGGATCTGCCCCGATATTGAAGGAGAGAGAGATTGCGTGACGTGTCCCTCTTCTTCCCCGATAAAGGTCTGGTCAACAGCTACTTTTGCTCCACCATTCGAATAATATCCCTCTATGTGATTCCTCTGCCTTCGATCATCCTGTAGGGTGTTATAGCAGGTTACCTCTTTAGTGTTAGCAGCTTCCTTTTCTGTTCCTGCGAAGCTGTCCCCTAGGTCGAGCTTACCAAAGCAAGAGCCCAGCATACCTTCTTCGATGCCTTTTGACTTTTCTTTGGGTGTAACGTCTACCTGGGTATTACCCAGAGGTCTAAGGTCATAACAGCACCCGTCAGTCCCTTCTTCTGCCCGTTGGGTACCGGACGAAGACAGTTTCCGGTTGCACAGCTCCGGCGAGAAGGAGAAATTGGTGTCAGTATCGTCAAGAACATCGCCGACGTCCCCTCCGTCGTCCGACGTTATCACCTCCGACCAACCATCGGACGGCGAGCTTCCTTTCCGGTTCGACCCACCTTCGAACCCTGACTCTTCCACAATCCAAACCCGATACTCAAGCTTCCCCACACGAACGATGACCTCCGTCCTTATCAACGGCGGAAGCGGTGTCCGCACCAATAATCGAGCCCGGTCCAGTCTACGGCGGTCCTCTGTGTCGTCGTCTGGCTCGATGACATCCCCGATAGCAGCTACAGCTCTCCTGAGATTTTTCATTTCCCACACCTCTATCGGAAATCCCCAAACCTGGAGCCAAACAACCCTGTTATTGGGTCTGCATTTCGGCGTCCACTTCTCCAGTGAGTAAAAGAGAGAGTTTCCACTTTCCATCTCCGATTGAATGAGGAGTTGAACTTTGTCGTCGGACATCCCAGAGAGAAGAACCATGTCATCTCCGAGGAACTTAGAGTGGATATTATATCCTAACTCCCAAGCGATGCAGTCCTCTAAGGTTTCCACCTCCGTCACCTTCTTTCTTCTTTAGCTTACCCACCCAGGTTTCGTTACACCAATATTCCCCACCTTCATCTGGGTTGATCAGAATAGTTGGTGTTAGTGCCTCGTTTGTCCTTTTGTCTCCTTTGCAACCCCCCTTAGTCATCACATCCACGTATGATCTCCGATGAGGACCGGTAGTTACCCCGCAGGGCTTACTGGCTTCGTTAGTGTACTTCCTCCCAATAGGGCTCTTTTTCTGCAACTCTGCATTCCGAGCTGGTCTCTCAAACCTAGGAAGGTTGACGAATAGTTTACAGTCGTTGATGAAGATGTTGTCCAATCTCACCTCCAGTCCTTTTGCATCCGAGACTCCCTTGAACCGCACGAACCCGTATCTCCTGCCATCCTTGTTGAGCCTTTTAGCAATGTATACTTCTCGTACGTCACCCCACTTTTTGAAGTGCCTCCATAGCAACTCTTCGTTAGCTTCGTCGGGAAAATGGGTGAAATAAAAGGAAGTAATGTCGGCATTGTTCCTCCAGTTGAGGCAATAATGTTTAGTGCTGTCCCCTATCTCCAGATTTTGTGATTGTCTTCCCGCTAAAGAGGATTTCTGCATAACCTTCATTGATCTTTTGCTTACCACCTTAGTCCAGTTATCTTCGTCAGCGTAATCATTATCCCTTCCGAAAATGTTGACTCGTTGCCCTCCATATGGTTTTTCCCTTCGATCCATACTCCTCCATCTCCTTGAAGAGGAACCATTTGGAGTTCTTCTGTTTGGGCTAGTGTCCTTTCGATCCTGCTTCACACTCGTCTTCGCCGTGTCTGTTTCGCTCCATCTCTCCTTCCTTCTATCTCTGTCTGTCACTCTCCTTCTCTCGCGCCCTCTCTCTCTCTCTTTCTCTCTCCCTAGCTCTCTTCCTCTCTCTCCCTCTCTCCCTAGCTTCATGTCTTGATTGCTTTTGGCATCCTTGTAGGGACAGAGTGTAAAAGCTCTTTACAAGATATGGTACCAAATATGGGAATTCTTACAATGAACTCTTAAAATAACTCGGTCAAAATATCATACTCTCCACTAGAATTCAAGATGTACCAAACTGCACCTCAAATAATTCAACTACAATATATGATAAATATTCTCAAGCAGATCACATAACACATATACATTAGAATTATAGGGAACTAATAGTAATATATTAGAGAAATTTGTTTTTGTCACACTCAAATGAAATGACTAGAAAAGAACCAAATGTTTAGCCCTGATATATTGTAAAACAAAATTCAAAAAGTAATTTACCAACAGAAATAGAGCATCTGCCCAAAATATAAAGCGAAAATGCTATTCAAGCAAAAAGCACTACTTCACAGTCAAGTAACCCTTCTCTTCTGATCCATCAAAGTGTAACACACACAGTGTTGGTCAATTTAGCACCAGATTGGTAGCATCAATGATGGGGACATTTAGTCATGAGGAAAAAAGGAACAGGGCATAGACTACCAACCTGCTGCCACATGATGTTAGATAAAACAACAACACATATACACTCGGCTTTCCTGGAAGTTAATGCAAATATGTGAATCTGCCTATGTGGACATCGCATTGCATTTTATACATTTTTATATTACAGTAGTATCTTAAAATTATTTAGAGTATCCAATAATGTTTAGATTTTGTCATAGAATATTTTAGGGAATGTTAGAGATTATCTCGTAGAACTAGTTTTCCTATTTTCTTAGTTTCAATATTTCCTAATATCTTATGATCTTAATAGTTATAAGTATAAATAAGGCTTATTGGTTAGGTTTTATGAAGAATAGCCTCATATTGTAATACAACACAATACACCAGTGAATATTATTTAGTGCTTCTTTTCTCCCTACTCTCTCCCTCAACACCTTAAACCCCATAATTTCAACACAGTAATTACATGCAGAATTGCAGATACACATATATAAACAATAGATAGATAAACGGTGCATGTTCTTATTACTCCAATAGGAGCTTCAAAATTACTAATAGAAAAATACACAGTATAAGCCCAAAAATAAAATGACAAGCTAATACCTGCTCAGAAAAATCAATCTTCTTTCCGTGTGATCCTTTGTCCACACCAATCTGAGGAAAAGTCAAAAAGCTCAAACACATCAAATGTTAATTTAAAGATGAATGAAAACAAAACCAAATGAAATTTCATCTATAAATTTATTAAAAAAATGGATGAATGTGCCTATCAGCACATAAACATTGAAGCCACCTACATGCAACTAAGAGAGCAAAATAGAAACAATATATGGATAAAAATTAGGCATGAGCCAAAAATCTCAGATGGCTTAGTATGGAAACGAAAATAGAACTCATCCTTTGCTGAACAACAAAACCCCATAACTTAGTAGCTGGTATTGTGGACTGCTAGAATCATACTCATCTTCTCATCCCTCATTTTACTACCTTATTCAAATCAATAACACAAACAACAATGTCTTTAAACAAACTATTGACCTCTAAATCCTTTTAATTATTACACCTATCGTCGTTCTTAGTCTCCCTCTACCTATAGTGGCTAGTTACCCTCCATCTAATCCACTCTTCTCACTTTCATACTCAAAGCACGACATTTTTGCTTGCGAAATCAGTGCTCAAGTATCTTTGAGATTGGATGGTTTATAAAATCAGTACAAAGAAAACCACAAAAAAAAAAAAAAAACGAAAACCCCGGAATAAAACATTGAAAGAAAAATTACATGTAATGGGCCAATTGAAAAAGCAAGTCTTTTACTTTCAGCAACTTTCATTACTCGAATGCATTAAAATAATGACTTAATTGCACTTTTGTCTTCTTACTATCATCATTTCTCAGACATGGCCTCTTTTTGCAGAATCGGTCCTCACTATTTTAATGGTTTAATTTTGGTACATAACATCCAATATTTATCAAAAATGATGATACACAGATGTGCTGCAGAGCATGGTTTTAAATTGCGGCCCCCAACCGCAATTGCGGCCGTAAAGTTAAGGTATTTTGACACTCCGCAATCGCATTGTGGCTGCATCAGCCGCATTTTCCCGCAATGTAAAGGTTTTCTTTTTTGGTTCACCGCAACCGCAGTTTGAAGCCATGCTGCAAAGTGTCATGTTAGCATTTTCACTAAACATTTAGACAGAGAAAAATTGCACAATTAAAAAAAGTGGGGATCCAAATTCCAAAAATAACAATCTATGAAGGACTAAGAGTGTAACTAAGTCTAAAATAAGAGAAATAATCAAAGAGGGGGATTGTGTTTTTGAGAAGTATATACTACAATTTACCTCTCCAACCGCAGCGGAGGGTGTGGAATCAAAATACTCTCTCAACGTTTCAAACCAATTGGGACTCCGTTCTTTAACAAACCTGCAACAACGTCACAAAATAAGGTCATTTCAGTTGAGGAAACCAAGAAACAAAAACAAAAACAATTACAAAGGATGGAAACCGAAGCAAGGAATGACGGAAGAGTATGTTTCGGCCAATTGCTCGACGGAGTACCAGTCTTGTTTGGAAACTCCATTAACGGCGAAGTAAACGACGCCGGTGGTTTTGGAAGAAGGCTATACTAAAAAATACACTTAAATAAGTTTTGTTTTAATAAAATAGGGGTTTTTATTTGAGTCTTTAAAAAAATATTTTTATTTTAGTCTTTAAAGATACTTTTTCTTTGTCTTAATCTCCACCCTCAAGTAATAACATCATCAAGGATCAAGGATAAGGGGGATAATTATGTGTAATTTTTTTTTTTGGTAAAATGTATTTTTAAATTCATATATATGTTTAAAATAATTGATGATATCAAGTTAGCTAAGGAGGGATGTAAAAATATAATTTAAAATGAATTTTATTTGAAATTTTTGTTGTATGATCTTTTAGATCGAACTTGATTTTTATTTTTAGTTTGGACAAATTTGGATTTTTATGTTCATTTGAAAATAATAAAGTTAGTCTCTACCAAAATTCAAATATTGTTGGTTTTGGTTCTTTAGTTGATAATCTTTACATGTTTGATATTATTAGTTCTTATAATGAAATATTGCAAATGAGTTCACATGACACAAAACAAAAATTAAATAAGAATTCAACCACCTTATGGCACAAACTTTTAGGCCATATCTCTAAATAAAGAATTTAGAGACTTATGTTGGATGAGATTCTTGAACTGTTGGATTTATTAGACTTTGAAGTCAATGTTAAATGCATAAAGGAAAAATGAATATACATAAGGAAATTAGGTGTCGAAAGAGCCAATGGCGTTTTAAAACCAACACATACGGACATTAGTTGTCCTTTCCCTACGGCTTCTCAGAATAGACAATAATATTTCATTACATTCATAGGTGATTACTCAAGATACGGTTACCTATATTTAATACATGAGAAGTCCAAATTCCTAAACGTTTTTAAGACTTTTAAGGCTAAAGTTGAACTTCAACTTGAAAAGAAAATTAAGGTTGTTAAATCTAACCATGGTGGTGAGTACTATGATAGATATGACAGACCAGGAGAACAATATCGAGGGCTTTTTGCGCTTTTCCTCAAAGAGTGTGTGGAGTATGATTAGTCATTTTAATAAAGAATGAAGAAACCGAACTCTTGAAAATATGGTGAGGAGTATGATTAGTCATTCTTTTTTTCCATAGTCACTTTGGGGAGAAGCCTTAAATATCGCAATTTACATCCTTAATAGGGTGCTAGGTAAAGTAGTTAACAAAATCCTTTATGAATTTTAAACTAGCAAAAAGCTAAGCATTAAACACTTGCACACTTGGGTTGTTCAATTGAGGCACAACCTTATAGGCCACATGAAAGAAGGCTAGATTCAAGAATAATTAGTTGTTATTTTGTTGGTTATGTTGAATGCTCTTGGGGCTATAAGTTTTATAATCTCACTTCAAGATTCCTTTTTGAGATAGGAAATGTAGATTTCTTGAGGAAGTTGAGTTTGGGAAGGAAGAAAACAAAAAATTTTGTCTTGGAGGAATACCCTGTTATTAACAATGATCTAGATTTCATACCTATTATTGTTTAAGACTCAACTCCAGTAATAGAAAATAATGTTCAAACTATTATTGATGACATTGCTCCAAAACAATACAATAATGAGGTTCTCCCTCAAATACCTATAAAGTAACCTCAACAACTTCAAGGAGTATCATTAAGAAGACCTATTAGTGAGAGAAGTGCAATCCCAAATGGTTACATTGTCTTTCTCCAAGAACATGAGAATGATGTTGGTTTAATAGAGAAGGATCCAATTAACTTTTGTAAAGCTATGCGTAGTTCTAACTCTAAAAAATGGATTGATGTCATGAAGGATGAGATGAAGTCTATGCAAGACAATAACGTTTGGGATCTTTTTGAAAGGACTGAAGTTGTGAAACCTATCGGTTGTAAATGGACATTTGAAACCAAGAGGAATTCAAAGGGTAATATCGAGAAATATAAAGTTCGTCTAGTCACTAAAAACTTTACTCAAAAGAAAGACATTGACTATAAAGAAATATTTTCTTCGATGTAATCAAAGGATTATTTTAGATCTATTATAGAATTAGTAGCTCATTTTGACTTAGAGCTGCATCAAATGGATGTTTAGACTGGGTTTCAAAATGATGACATTGAAAAAACTATTTATATGGTGCAACTAAAAAAACATTGTGCCAGTTGACTCAAAGTCTATGGTGTGCATACTGAAAAAAAATCCATCTATTATCTCAAAGAGATTTCCTATCAATGGTATTACAAGTTTCATCAAGTCATTACCTTCTACAATTTTAAGGTAAATGTAGTTGATGACTGTGTATATCATAATTTAAGTGAGAGTAAATACATATTCTTGATATTATATATCAATAATGTACTTCTTGCTAGTAACGATGTAGGCTTCATGTATGAGACCAAGAGATTTCTAATGAATTTTTTTAAAATGAAAGATCTTGGGGAAACCTATTTTGTGTTAGGTATCAAGATACTAAGAGATTGCTCTCAAGGTATCCTAAGGTTGTCAAAAGAGAGTTATATCAATAAGGTCCTAGATAGATTCGACATGAAAGATAGAAAATCAGGAGATACCTCAATAGCTAAATGGGACAAATTCAGTCTCAAACAATGTCCCAATAATAACCTTGAAATAATTGAGATGCAAAAGATTCTTTATTCGTTAGTAGTGAGAAATCTGATGTACGCTCAAGTTTGTACTAGTCTCGACATACCATTTATTGTAAGAGTTATGGGTAGATACTTGAATGATCTTGAAATGCAGCATTGAAAAAGTAGCAAAACACGTGATACGTTACTTGAAGAGAACAAAAAGGTACATGCTCACTTATCATAAGTCTGATAATTTATAGATCATCTGGTATTTTGACTCTGATTTTGCTAGATGCCAAGACACCAAAAGTTCAACATCTGGATACATATATATGTTGGCTGAAGGAGCTATATCTCGGGAGTCTGCTAAATAGACTCTCATAACTTCTTTAGCCATAGTTGTGAAGTTTTTTGCTTGTTTTTAGGCATCAAACCATGAGATATGGCTGCAAAACCTTGTTATTAGTTTGCACATGATCGACGACATTAAAAGACCATTGAGAATTTATTATGATAATAACTCATCAATTTAATAGTCCAACAATAATAAGAGTACAACCAAGTCAAAATTCATTGGCATCAAGTTTCTGGTTGTTATGAAAAGAGTTCAGAATAAACATATTTTCATAAAGCATATAGGGACAAATTCCATGCTAGTTGACCCACTTATTAAAGGTTTGATACCTAAAGTTTTTCATGAGTACACTACTTATATGGGTGTAGTTCCTAATAGTATCTTAGTTTAGTAGGAATCTCGTTTATGTTCTATATCCTATGTTTTCCATGTATTTGTATTATTTGGATTTTCTACATAAATAAAGTCAATGTTTATCATTATGTTCTGAGCTTGTTTATGTGCAATGTTTATGTTGCATCAGGATTGATCTCTATAAAAAATAAAGTTTGGACTAATTGAAAATAAACATGATTAGGACCACATTGCATGTAATTTTCATATCTTTTATCCATATTTGGTCTATGTCATCAAATATGAGTGATAGTGATGATCATTGTGGATTAGTCATATTAGGTTGCGATAAAAACCACAATAGTTCCTTATTGTTATATGAGATGGAATAAATTGTTTAAAGAAGAGCCTAAAAGTAAAAACATACAATTGCATACCTAAAGAATTTTGTGGTATAAATGTTTAAGGTTAATGTGAAGCCCAAGTGGGAGATTATTAGAAATTTTATTATTCCTAATGAATTAACATGAGCTACATATTATATTATCATTTATATTAGTTATTTACATTTAAATGGGTTTAATATAAGTGATCTAATTTGGTGAGCTGATAAACCACTATTTGAGTGATATTTTGTATGATTTTGCATGCATTTTCTTGATAATACTCATGTTTGGACACTAGTTTTATAATGCAATAGCAAGGTTATCAAACTCGAGAGTTTACGTAGATTCGTGAGAGTTTCATAAACTCGACTCTTGGATTCAACTCGTAAACTCATAAGAGTCCACTTCATATAAAAATAATAACAAAATATTGATAAATAACATATCAATTAAACATTTCAACAATATAATAAAGTAAAATAATAAATCATAAATTTCACAATACTTAAATAACCAAGTATAGTTATGCATCACTACTAGATAATAACTTGCAGATGTTATAGTAATGGTAGATCATTCTCATCGCGGATTTGATGTTATTAGAGAACAAGGGTTTGATGTTATTAAAGGTGAAAATTTTTGTATTTGAGAATAATACATTAAATGAAGGTATGTTGAATACTAAACAAACAAAAAACAACTCAAAATGACTTACATTTTGGTATAATTTTTTTTAACTTGCTGACTCGTTGACTCGATGGTAAACTCGAGAGTTTACCGAGTTTACTTAGAGTTTATAAAATCTACCCAGAGTCTACTAAAAAAAGAGTTTATTCAAGAGTCAATTCATAGAAGGTAAGTAACTTGTAAACTCATAAGAGTTAGCGAGTTATTTCGAGGGTTTGATAACCATGTGCAAAAGTATAGCCACTCAATCGAGTGAAAGAGTTGGAAGTTGCATAATTTTATGAAGATTTGAAGACTTTGCACTTGATATCGGTTGTGGTACATTTACCATAGTCATGATAGGCAACACAACCATAATAAGAGCATAATTTCCCTCTAGAATAGTGCTAACCATTCGACAACGATTGTGGTAAATTTCACCACAACTGTGGTCAATCCATGAGAGCTGTAATCAATCCACAATGCCTTAGAGCTTATGCATCACTATTTTCAAACCACGACCCTAGTGGATTTATTCATAGTCGTAGTGTGTCTTTTCAAACTGATATCTTTTAGGAAGATATAAATAGGGCTTCAAACTTTGTAAAAATGATTGTTTGATCACTTTTATCTCTTACAAATTTTGAGAGAACCTTTAAGACTTTTTAGAGTTGTTTGTGATCATCGTTCTTACCTTATTAGTATATCTATGTCTACTTCATATAGGATTCCAAGTTTCACTTTGACCATGAACAACTAATTCCCTTGGTTTAGAGGTTATTATGTAATTATTCAATTGTATCCATTTTTTTGTTCTTAATTAAATTTATGAGTGTTTTATGTTAATTATTTATTTTTCTTATTCTTATTGTTTATTTGGAACTTGTTCGTTGAATTGTGACGGTTTATCTACATAAACACTGTATAACACTAAGAGATGTTGAGTAAAGTAAACTTCAAGCTCTTCAAAACTTTTTGCATGTGATAATAACTGTAATGGATTTCAAAGTTTATTTATGAAACCCTTGATGTGTGAGTTATACTTTTAAATAAATGAGAATTTCTTATACATGAGTTCTCACTTAGTAAAATTTGTTTTGATTGAGACTTTTGATCCCTTTTTCCTAATCTCTTTTTATTTACTTTGGCCATATATATATATAAACTAGGCCACCTTTTTGCTGGAATATCAGTCACAAACCTGATACATTAAGAGAGGACTAGTGGTATAATATTACAACATTAAGCTAGAAAAACTAATAAATGTATAGCTTAGTTCATGTATGCGTATAAATTAATGGCATGTTAGAACCATAATTTTGGGCTCACCAATGGAGGTATTCTCTCAAATTGGGGTCATTGGAGCTAGGTGCATTAGGATCAACTGTGATCTCTCAATGAGTTTGAGTTGAGAGAATGGAAATCAAGTTGTATTAAGTTAGAAATTACTTCCTTTACTCAAAATAAGTGTCATATTTTTAAAAAAATTGTCCCAAATAAATATGGCATTTAATTTTTTAATATTATAACATTTATTGTTCTTTTCTATCAATAACCCTAACAAATATCAATTTAGTTTTTAAATCTAATATTAATAATATTTTTTTCATCTATTTAATTATTTATTAGTTTTTGTTAGTATGTACAAAATACCCTAGTGCACACTTATTTTATCACGGATCAAGAGTACCATTCATTCTGATGATAATTTGGATGTCATTTTTGCTTAAAAAAGAGAAGCTAGCTAGAAACTACTACAGTATATTGTAAGATCTAATGATCGACGGTTGCAATTAGAGCCGTAATATTGCATTAGCTGCTCATATCCCTAGTTACTATTATACATATGTTTTTATTATTTATAAAAGGAATGAGTTTTTATTTTCATCTTTTTTTTAAAAAAAAAAAAGAAAACTTTTGATTTTATCCTTTTACAATTTAAAATAATTATTTTTAGTTCCTATAATTAAAATGAAACAATTTTCTTTTTTGTATCTGTAAAACAAATTATTAATTTAGTTTTCATCCCTAAAAAAATATAAAAAAATAATATGGCATCACTATCTCTGATACCTAAAGATAGATAAATGATATTTATTTTAGTGCTCTCTAGAAAGAATTTTAGAAATGTCATATGCTAATATGGTATTGCATAGATTAGTTTGTAGTTTTGGTGGGTTGTTGTTTACAATTTAGATTCTTTATGTAAAACTTAATACAGGAGATGGAAATGGTTTTTGGGAGATAGCTTGTCATTTATAGGCTCTGTCACACGCGAGGCTGGCAGGATATCACAATAGAGGGCATGCAAATACCAACTTATTTGGTTTGGTGGTTTGGTAAAGTGTGTAGGATGCATTGTACTACACAGTTGAAAAAGTTTGAAGGTTAAATTTTAATTTTGATGATAACACTCACACGCATGTTGTAAGTATAATTTGTTATGTTTTGAATATATATACTTTTGATAAGATCAATTCTAAAGAAAATCCCATATAAACTTTATAAAAGAAGAAAATTGAATATCCCATTTAAGTGTCTTTGGATGTAAATGTTTAATTTGTGTTATACAATGAAAAGGATAATTTAGACAAATTTAATGCAAAAGTCAATGACACAATCTTTTTAGGAAATGCAAGTCATAGTAATTAAGACTTATAAAGTATACAATAGAAGGACATCAATTGTTTAAGAACCTGCTCATGTTTGATAAGTCTAACCCCCAAGAGGCAGGAAAGGACATTGTTGATAGTGCTGCAGATTTATTGGGAGACTTATACTAAAAGGAAAGGGATCTCCATAGAAGAGAAGGTAGATAAAGCTAAACATAAAAGCCAAAATAATGAAACTACCTAAAGAGTGGAAGACCTTAAAGGATCATCCCTTAAATAATGTGATAGGTGCATGACATCACAAAAAAAGGTACCAACTCGTCAGTCTATTAGGAACATATGCAATACAATGACCTTTAATTTGTTTCTCTAGTAGAACCAAAAACCATAGATGTAATTGATGAGTATTGGCAACTTGCAAAGCAAGATGAGCTAAATCAGTTTAAAATAAATTATGCTTGAGAATTAGTGTCCAAACCCAATGGTCATCAAATTATAAGCAGAAAGTGAATTTAAGAATAAGCTGATGAATATCGAGCATCATTTAGAAAATAGGAAGACACCTGACTAAGGGTTATAATCAGGAAGAGGATGCTCCTGTAGTTAGGTAGAAGCTATTATACTTTTGTAATTAGCCATTAATGAATCTACTCCCATGCACTATCAACAGTTAAATTAATTGATAATATGAATTTCAAATATTAAAGTAATACTATTTTACTCATTTTTATCATATTTTAAAGGTATAGATTAGTGAAAAATCTTGTCTCTTAATTATATTGTCAAAGGTTTGATATTTAAGTTTGTGTGTACGAAAAACATTTTTTATAAGCCAGAGAGCAAAAAGTTCGATCAATTCTGCCAAAGCCTCTCAATCTACTGCTTCTGAAAAGACTTGTTATTCAGTTAGGAAGTATAGTTTAAATATGGGCTTTTATCTTATTTGTTCTCCTCTACTTACAAACTGGGTAAGAAGAAGTAGAAATGTGCAATTAAG
Source organism: Glycine max (assembly GCF_000004515.6). Classification (NCBI taxonomy): domain Eukaryota; kingdom Viridiplantae; phylum Streptophyta; class Magnoliopsida; order Fabales; family Fabaceae; genus Glycine; species Glycine max. The sequence continues at coordinate 31,338,294 of NC_038252.2, forward strand.
ATGAATGACAATCGGTTAATTCCTAAAATAAATTTCAATACCTCTAAAATAATAGTCATGACTTCCAACCCAAAATATTTTAGTTAAGAAAAAAAATATAAAAAAAACGTGACTCTTAAACATTACTACAGTGTGTGGTAAAATATTAATGCTAAACATAGTTTAATACTTCAATAAATAGAAATGGTTAGATCGATAAGTCTCTACTTTCAATTTCTTTCGAAACATCAGATGATCTGTATTCTAAAATGAGTTGTTGGTGTTGGGGGTCCACTAAAGCTAATTTGCTTTCCAAAATTCGAATATGATTTTGAATCCAATGCTCTCCCGTTCTTCCACAGATTGGAGGAAAAAAAAAGCTAAGGGTGATGGTGAACGATATATATGTTCACAAATGATTCCCATTCAAGTCTCTTTCACAATTAATCTTCATTTTAGATTCCTCATTTCTACATAGCAATTGGAGGAACCAAAGGGGATAACCCAACCGAGGTCACTATGCAAAGAAGAATTTATAGCCAATAAATGTTGTTGAGAACAAAAGTATATATTACAAGAAACTATATTTTAATTTTCAATTCGAGCCAACCATTTATCTAAATAGTATAAGATGTTCCACCGTGATTCATTTTCATTGTAAAAATTTACATTTGGTGACCAACAAACAAGAGATATAATGTTTGTTCAAAGGTTCATATTTTTTTATCAACCAATTTAACTCAACTAATTAGCCTTTATAGTTGCAATAATTAACCTTAAACTAAATTAAGAATTCATAATAGTAATATATATATATATATATATATATATATATATATATAATCGTTACAAAAAAAGGATTTATAATTTCATTGTAGACTTTACTTGAAGTTGTTAGCTAATTGTTTAAATTAACTAGAAATAAAGTTAGACTTTCTTGAATAAATAAATAAAGTTATATAACATTACACATAAAATAGTAATTAAAGACTGCTACAAATGTTGGTCCAAGAATCTCTTTCTTGGCGATAAAAACATAAAAAAAAGTCAATGTATAGAAAAATTCTCTTGTGAAAAGGCTCTTTCTCGACAACCATGTAGAAGAGAGATACAACCGCAGTATATTTTTTTCCGAACCGAACATAGACATAGTGTGACCTATTGGCCAATATTTTGGACTGGTATGCTATATGGAATAAGTGAGTGGTGTTGGAATTTGTTGCCCACGTCATCTTTTCATGTCATAATTTTACATTATTTTTATATTAAAAATTATTCATTTATTTTATTTATAAATAGAAGTATGAAATAAATGGCATATCTTATCAAAATTTAATATTTTCTATGATAAAAACTAGACACAAGATGATACATTATGACATTTAATTATATATGTATTACTTTTAATACATGTATCAAAAACTAATTATATGCAACTTCTCGATAGCCTATTTTACCATAGTAGATGTATCCTAACTAATGCTATCAATAGTTAGTAATGTAGTTAAAAAATTATAAGCTAAATGATTTAAATAAAAGGTGTTAAATTTTTTTTTTATGGATTAAAAATATGTTTATTAGTGTAAAACAAAGTAGAATGACATAAAAGAAGAAGTTGCAATAAGACAATAAGATTAAAAATTAAACATAAAAGGAAAAAGAGATATGTGCTGACATTGTAAAGTTTTTTTTTTAATTACATACTGTTATTTAATTATTAACCATTATATATGATAAATTTATTAACTTTTGATAATAATTACCAAAAAGTTATATAGTGGAAAATCTTATACTCTAACATTATATATCCATTAAGCTCAAAATAAAAAACAAACAATTATAAGTTTAAATATTATGTAAAGAGTGTGTATTTTTTATTGTTATATAAAAAATGCGTTTAATGTAGTTTTTTCTTAACTTATTTTCTCTCTAAAAGAAGAAGTTAGACGAAATATTTTTCCTCTTCCTATACCCCCCAATCCCCCAAAGAAGTAAACAGAAAAAAGAGTTGCCAAAGGTCTTATGGGAATGCAAACTCAACACCCAGCCAAAATTAAAAATTGTGTATACCAAACTCGAACAACAAATTGACAGTGACAAAATAAATGTGGAGAAGTTTCAACATGATCTTCACATAATAAACAAAGCATACCAGCAGAATCATTTAGCACCTTCCTCCGAGACAAATTATATTTAGAACGAATTCGTTTTAGAAGGAGTTGCACCTTTCCGACCTTCTAACTCTGAATGTGCTGAGGAGTTCATCTCATTCACATATAGTAGACCATAAGAAGCTAAAATTTATTAATTAATCAATTAAATCTACTTTAATCAAATGAGTTTTTAAGCAAATGAAATAAGCTAAAAACTAATTTGAAAGCTTTTGACTAACGCACTTTTTTTATAACCACAAACATTTGTTTGTACACGAAAATCATATGGAAATGAAAATATTCTTTATTTATTATAACTCTTATAAGTCCTGCATATATTATTGTCACGGTGGTCTATTTTTTTTTACGGGATTCTTTTGTTGTTTATTATCTTCATCCATGTATAAAATAATTGTTGTGAATTCGATGGATAAAACATTGAGAGATATCTATACTAATGAGTTAGGAACACATCACACATAAATTTAACTAACATCACATTCAATCCAATAAGAGAAAAGGTTTGTACATCCTTTTTACTTGTATGTTATTCAATTTGTCAATTTTTATTTAATATAAAATTTCGCATTCCCACTTAGACTTTAACAAACATCTTAACAAAGATTCTTTTAATGTCCCTAATTAATGGGTGCTTTCAAGGATCAATTTTTATTTAATATAAAATTTCGCATTCCCACTTAGACTTTAACAAACATCTTAACAAAGATTCTTTTAATGTCCCTAATTAATGGGTGCTTTCAAGGATCAATTTAAACCTTTTCTTTTCTTTCATTCCTCTTCATGGTAGGAAACCACAAGATATAGATCCTTTGATGGTTTGAGGCAGCCACACATGAAACACGAAGCCAAAGTGATGAAATTAAAAGTGCAGCTAGATATTTGTTGTCCACAGTGAGGAGAATATATCATTCTTAGAAAACTAATGATGTTTCTACTTTTTAGATTAGAAATTAAGGTGAGAATATTCATCTACGATCTAATAGCTCACCGAAATTTCTATTCGGGTAATATTGGAGGGTTATTGAAAATCTGCACAAAGAAATATCAAACCACAAAAGTTGAACCATTGTAAAGTCAAAATGATTCTTGAGAGGGAAAGCTAAATGTCTATGGGGTAATAATTATGAATGCTAGAACGACATGCACGAGGCATATATAAAGGTGGCTCTAAAATATGCATTGATATGGAATGGAATCTATTTAAAGTTACTGTAACTGTGGATATTTTTTTCTTTTAATTTGTGTCACATACATGTGACCACACGATTGGTTCGATATATTTATGTATATAAATTTGGGTAATATTTGAACACCTTACAATTTTATACACTTCAAATCTTAACCATTAAAATTATATATATCCAACAGTCATGAGGTCATTGTTCATTGATAAACCATTTCAATTACCTATAAAAACTTCATGGTTCACCCGTGAACCATTTAACCTATGGGTCCACAGTGGAAGTCACTAAATTAACCCTTCAAATTTTGTGGGTCATGCAGAAACTCACCTTCTTTTCTCATGCATATATATGTAGGTCCAGAATCTCTTAAATTTTGAAAGCGACAAGCACAAGCGATTCAAGGCTATTGACTCGGGTATAAATAGAGACGACCTCATCATAGTTGGTGTCATAACAAAGCATAAGAAAACCAATTGTAAAGTAGTTTCCACTGTCTCCTTATTGATCATGCCTCGTGGAAGTAGGGACCCTCTAGTTGTTGGGCGTGTGATTGGGGATGTATTGGACCCTTTTGAATGTTCTATTCCTATGAGGGTCACCTACAATAACAAAGATGTCAGCAATGGATGTGAATTCAAACCCTCACAAGTTGTCAACCAACCAAGAATAAATATCGGTGGTGATGATTTCAGGAACTTCTACACTTTGGTAACAAATTAATTATGTCCAATTACTCTTGTGATTTTAAGTTGAAGTAGTGGTTGCAATATCGATCATTAATAAAAGTGTTAAGTATATATTGTCTATCTTCTTTAAGCAAAAAAGACATGCAAACGTCACAATGAATAGTAGTTTCTAGCTTAATACAACTTGATTTCATTTCTCTCATTGATAGATCGCGGTTGATCCTGATGCACCTAGCCCAAGTGATCCCAATTTCAGAGAATACCTCCATTGGTGAGCCAAATAATTAATGTGGTTCCAAATGTCATGAATATATTCGTACACATGAATTGAACTATACATTTATGAATTTTTCTAGCATAATGTTGCAATAATATTATAACACTCCTCTCTCAATGTATCAGGTTAGTAACTGACATTCCAGCAACAACGGGGCCTACTTTCGGTATGTATGATGTTCATTCCTTTTTAAAACCTTATTTTTTTCTGTGCTTAAACCTAATTAATATGCAAACCATAATATATTACACTGATATAGGAACTCAATTTTTTCAAAATCATTATTATTTATTTTACTTGATGAAGATCTTAGAAATTTCATTGAACACTGGATGCCTATAACTCGTAAGTTTTGGAATCAAAGGCAAGTGGATATATGATAAGAATCGAAACCAACATCATTAATAATTAATTTACTGAGAATATATACTGGATGGCAATTAAACTATGGATATTCTACAAGGTTCCATCAACTTTTATCTTACTGGAGTTTATCTTTTGTCGTTTGAAGTAGTACGTCTTTTTTCTAACATATACATATGATGTCCGTGTTTATGAGAATATTTATGTGGTCCAAATTAAAAAGTATTGAATTTATTTATTTTTTGTTTTTGATATACAGAATATTCTTGTTAATTGAACATTTTGTTATGTCTTAAATTCATATGGATAGTTGTTAGATTTATTATTTTTATTTAATTATATCAAAGTCAAAAGGTTTGATTAAAGGAAAAGAATAAATTATTTGGTTAATAATATGTACACCCCAAAAATATCCAATATATATTATTATTGTATTAGAATCATAGCTAATTTTAATTGGTTTCGTTCTCCTGGTTTACGTTTGCCTGTGAATTTAATTTGGATATGAAATAGGAATTCCCCTTTCGCCATAGATATATATAAAGTAGTTTTAATTCATTTGGTGGCTAACATAATAGATCGAGATACATAGTTGGTTCAAGCAATGTAAGGGAGGAATGTGCACCTCTAGAAAAGAAAACTATGCCTCGACTTTTCTGGCACACACTCAATATTGAAAATTAATTTTGATTTTGATGTTTCAAAAAAGTTTTTATTGGTTCTAACTTCATAAGTTTTAAATGTTTTAGAATGGTTCTTGTCATTACCTTGTGATTATGTGGCATACATCTATATTTGTCAGGTCAAAAGCTATTCTAAAATAATATGTAATGTGACAGATACATATATATCACTTTTTTTTGCTGACATAGATACATAGTACATATTATCAGTAAGTGACAAAATAAAAAAATTGATAGTTAAGAGCTAAGACTACATTAAGTCATATTTACAATAATATTTAACAACATGTTTTACCTTAAAAGATTAAAAATATAAAGTAGTTGGAGAAATCAGCCAAAGTATGAACCATATATAAAACCATTCAAGTCTTGTTTAATTTCTCCAAATTGTTAATGTTCATCAACATGCGAAAAAGAAGAGAAGATTCATTTATTCAAGAAGAAAGTCACAAAGCAACTGTTGTGACTAAAGGAGAATATTCCTATTGAATAGATTAACTTTAATTTGTTGGCCACCTCTCCAAAATCACATGGCAAGATAACACTAAAACCTTCATATAGGATCTACAGAGTTGAAGAATTTCATAGAAAAAGCTTCATAACTTGTTGATGCAAATTTGAATACTGTTTTAGCAAAAATTGATAAGGTGACTTAGTAGAATAACAATCAGATTTGTCTAAACTCCATTTCCAAACATGACCAAAAGTGAGCAACATATATAATTTAATAAATTCAGCATCAGGATTCAGGACAAACATATTTTCTTTCTAAGTGAAAAAAGACCTTCATTTCAACTTTCACTTTCCACACCCCCATCAACCTACTCACCAAGGTCAGCAATCTTAACATCATTCAAGACTGCATTATGATACAATTGCGATCACATTATCTGCAGTTTCTTAGGACGGTCATGATGAAACCACAATCGTAAATGAGACCAGACCAAAAGCCTTCTACATTTTAAAAAGAAATTAAATAATGTTTCTTTCCAAAATGTTGAAGACTTTTTCCACACATAGGTTATTCAAGTCTATTCTTTTTATCTACAAAGTTAATTGTTAGTTACGTTAAAACATTAATAGGAAAGATTAGAACTTAATTTTTTTTTTCAACCACTAAATCAATCTTATAATTTCTAATTTATTCAAATCTATTAGGGACAATTGTAGTAACCATATAGATCTAAACATTAATAGATTGTCTAGACTTAAATATATTATAATATTATTATTTCTTTCGTGGATATAAATTAATTATAATGACTAATATGCATTGTTGGCACAGGTCATGAGGTTGTAACATATGAAAATCCACGACCCATGATGGGGATCCATCGTATAGTCTTTGTGTTATTTCGTCAACAGGGTAGAGAGACAGTGTATGCACCAGGATGGCGCCAAAATTTCATTACTAGAGAATTTGCTGAACTTTACAATCTTGGATTGCCAGTTGCTGCTGTCTATTTTAACATCCAGAGAGAATCTGGTTGTGGTGGAAGAAGGCTATGTTAATAATAAGACTTAAATAAGTTTTTGATCTTTATAAAATAAGGGACTTTTGAATGTGTTTTTAAAAAATTTTAGTTAAAAAAGACTTATAAGTTTTTGCTTTTATTTTAGTCTTTTAAAGACTTTTTTGTCTTATTCCTTGTTTTCAAGTAAAATTATCATTATATTCTAAAAAAATGTATTTTTAAATTCTCATATGCTCAAAATAGCTTATGATTCAGATTAGCTGATGAAAGATTTAAAAACTCAAATTACATGTGATAGTCTCTTAGGCTCTTGAATGACGTGACAAGTTAATAAATTGTTAATGTTGTTATTATAGAGACTTAAAAAAATTTCAAAAGTCTAAAATTTAAAAAAAAAATCAAATTTTATAGAAAAAAAAACATATTTAAACCTTAAAAATTATTTTATATTATAAAAAAAGCTAAAGTAGCAAGTTTCCTTGAGGGTTTTGGAAATATTGGCAATCGCCCACTCTGTAGTTAGACAGTGTTTTTCAACTTAAACTCGACCTATATTGAAATAAATTGCTAGCTTAGTGGTAGCAATGCAACAGGTCATCTAATATACACATAAATGGAACCGAAGCATTTTGGTTCACTTTTCTTATTTGTATTATTAGTTGAAAAATGTTGTAGATTTTTTTTCGCTAACGATGTTATAGATATTAAAGTGGAAAACAACTTGCGCATAGCTCAAGATAAGTGATACAATATTTATACTTTTGCTTACTATACTTCTGTTTTTAATATGACTAGGATCTATTATATGATTTGATATGTACTTGTAATGCATATTAATTTTAGGGTTATATCTTTACTTTTCGGGTGGAAAATTCTATGGGAATCATAAACTATCAAGAACAATACATATATTTTGAATACGAAAGGGTTAATGTAGAGTTTTCGTGAACTATATCTTATCACGTAGCTTTCAACGTATATAAGGTGGGTTCAAGTTGCTTTTGGATTGGTGTGGATGTAGAAAATGATCCTAAAAAGATCAGGAACCTTTTTACAAGTGGTTCAAAGGATGCTGACAAAAAAAAAAGTGATTCAAATGATATGAATGAACAAAATATATGCTAAAGTCATTGAGTGCAAGATACGAGAAAAATGAAGGTACGGATCAGATTCCTTAAGATATTGACGAGAACGTACATATTTCTTCTGTCAGTTATATATGTTTCAATATCATCTTACAAACATATTGATTTGCGAAACAAGTTTCAAGTCTTATGAAATATGATCCATTTCGTCTCTAACCCTATATATGTTAAATTTCATATTTACTTTTGATAGGTTCATGAACTTCATTACAACTTAACACCGTGGTGAAATCTGAAATTTTTAAACTTATGTAGGTTTTCTTTTTTTACAAATATATATGTACTTTTATACACTATGTGCGTTAGATTTTACCACACTACTAAATATTAAAGATTTATTTAATAAAAATTAAACTATTAGTATAAAACTATAAATGTTGGATTACGATAACAATATGTTTTCGTCTAACGAATTAAACAATAACGATAGAATATACTATAATAAAATTAATATTATATATTAAATTTCTACGCTGATATAGAATTATCTATTAGTTTATTGTATCATGTTAATTTTAATATCAACTTACCATGTCTATATTAGTAGATTCATTTTCATTAAATAAAAAATATTTTAATTAAGGATAATCCAACACCAAACCATTAATAAATGACAAAAAAAATTAGTGCCATACATTCTAACTGAGAAATATTAAGGCTTAGTCATTTCCATTTAGTGTTTTATGGTTTGAGTTTGAGCTATCGTAGATTGTGATTTGTCACTTTAGGAAATTTTCTTTCCCCTACAAAGATGTATTTTGGGCACATGTCATAAGAAAAAACGTAATTAGCGTCCGAAAAAAGCCGATTCTATATGAAAGCTGACTCTATAACGCAGATAAGCATCAGTCATGGGCTTTTGTATTAAAATGGGACAATTTTTTGAAACAATCACCCAAAGGATAGATTTTGAGAAAATTACGGGACCATGGTTAATTAAGTCATTTTTTAAAGTTATTTTAAATTAGTGAAATCATATATAACTTAAACAACATAAATTAACTAATTAAGCACGAGAAGAAAATAAAATGCTACATGTTATTTTACATATTTTTCCTAAATAAATAATTACTATAATTATATCTTTTGATTCGATATAATCAACATCTTTTAGACTTATTTGAAATTGATTCACTCATTCCATTACATTTAAATAATAACTATAAAATGAAACACTAACCAATAGAACCTAAGAAATACAACTTCAAAAATTTATCGGAATAGAATATTATTCAAATAATATCTGACTCTTAATTTCTAGTTGAGGGTACATTGGAAAAACAAAATGAAAAAGGGGATCAGTAAAAATCGTAGGTGTAAATGGCAATTCTTGAAAAAATCTGAAAGTAATATATTATAGCACGACTTCAGTAATGAAAACAAAAAACAAAAATTTAGAAAGTCAGTTTTTAAAACAGATGTTACTTAAAAAAATAAATAAGACAAATTAATATTTTAAAACATGACTTATTCATGTTCCTGTAATTTTCTTAAAATCTATTCACTTTGGTAATTATTTAAAAAATTACTCCATTTTAATACAAAAGCCTTAGACATGTGTTGATTTTCCTAGATGATAAAACCCTAGAAGCTAAATCTGATAGCGTCAGTTTCAAATGAGACTAATTAGATTTGACCAACTTAAGCCGCCACAACACACATACCACGTTAACATTGTCTTTTTATAAATATATGACCATACCAGTTGAACTTTTTTATATTATTTGATTGAAAAGTCAAAAACTATATATATATATATATATATATATTCACTTAATCATCAGAAAAGTACATAACTCAATTTCATAGATGCACGTACTCAATGAATTTCTCAAATGAAAATACAACTAAAAAAAGAAAGCAAATAAATACCAGTTCTTGATTCCAAAAATTTACAATGATTTCGCCAGGAGTTTCCATCTACTACAAAGAATCTTTAATGTTTGCCATCAATTTTTGAAATAATTTACAAATGATTGACCTCAACAGAATATCAAGAAATATAATCATCCATGGATAACTAATAAGAAAACATTGCAAAAATCTGAACTACGCAAAAGCATTACCCTCCTGTGGTGACTAAATGCAGAAGCTACTGAGACAGTTCTATCCTTGGTTTCCACAATTGAAGTAATCAACAAAAGAAAGAAAACATAAATAAAAACAAACGCATTAAGCTAAGAAAGCTAAAGAGTTCAGTTACAGTTGCTGCTTTATTATCCTTCCATTCCTTTTGGAAGTATGAAGGTAGAGAAAATCTAAAGCAAGAAATTATATTAAAATATAAAACAAAAGTTTATCCCATCCCTAGCTACAAGCATCTCATCAAACCCATTAAGTAAAGAATACCATTCTAAACATAGAAAAATCAAAGCAAATGCATGCTCTAAAGATAATTTATCTGCCAAAATTGGACAAGCCGCCAAAAGTGTAAAAATGTTGAATAATATATAATAACTTATTTTTTTCATACGTGAGAATTCATTTTTAAATCATCTTAATTTCAAATACAATCTTATAATTTGAAGTTTAGATTCAGTGTGTGGTTCTGACTTTATGAGAATATTCTGCCACTATATTGCCGAATATAATTTCAAAACCAATTAGTCATCATCTCACTAGTGAGGAGAGGTATATATTCTTTCCTCTCTCATTTTATTCTTTTTCTTTACAACTATGTTTTAGTAAATCTTGAACGTTAGAAACCATACAAAAGTTTTTTCCCTGTCATCTTCACTTTTTACATATTCATTGTAGACTAGTAGCAGCAACACAGAATAGGTGCTTCAGCACCAAAAAAAAAAAAGAGAGAGAGAATAGGTAGGACTTCGTTGCATATAACAAAAAAGAAAAGAAAGGGAATATACAATCCAATTCCTTGGATAAGACATTTATTTAAGATGATTCCTTTGTAAGATAAACACTGAATTCCGTGGTGGGCCATGTTCGCCTTGCCTCAAATATAATTTGTGGCGAGGGAAGATGTTTTTTCATGCCGAGAATTATCATACTTAGTTATTATAAATAAAGTTTGTTTTATGGATCATTTATATTCTCAAAAATATTTATATAAGTTTTTGAAGATGATCAAAGAGTTATATAATATTTTTATTTATTATTTTCATTATTTATATATTAAATAATTTAATAAGAGCAATTGTGATAATTTTATTACAGTAAAAGAATATTAACTTGGGAAAGTGAGGATATTATAGTTATTAGTAAAAAATAATAAGGATATCATAAAAAGGGTTAAAACATGTTTTGTTCTTGATAAATAAGTGAATTTCGTTTTGGGTCTTTAATAAAAAAAATTATATTGAGTTCCTGATAAAATAATAATTTTATTTTTTATGTTTGATATTGTTTTTAGTCCCTAATAAATTTTATTCATTTTTTATTAATCCCTTTTCAAATGGACTACTATAAATAAATAAAATTTATTAGGGACTAAAAAAAATTACTAATTTATTAAAAACTAAAAATAATATCAAGGACAAAAAATAAAATTGTTATTTTATTAAGGACTCAATAAAAAAAAATTATTAAGAAATAAACACAAAAATTAAATATTTATTAGGAATTAAAAATATATTTTAAGCTAAAAAAAATAAAAACAAATTTGCATAAAAATGGTCTAAATAAAAGTGGATGAGGAATTGGTAAGGCAAAAGGGCATTATGAGAGATTCATAGTGTCACCTCACTCATTGCTTATTTTTATTAGTGTTATCAAACTCGATTCGGGCTGGATGTGTTGACTCAAGAACTGGTCACCTAATCGGCCTGAGCCTCTAAATAGAATGGTCACACAACTAATTAATCTAGTGTGACCCAGTTGACTCAACAAATCATGCTATTTTTTTTAAAAAATAATTTTTATTGTTTTTACAACGGGACAACATCACTCATATAAGAAAATTCAATTTATATTTTACACTTGCGTTATTTATAGATTTGTTTGTTTTTACCAATCATAATCGCATCTTGAAATTTGAGATGATAAAACTATTGTCACTTCTAATTTGGCTTCTTACCCTTGGCTTATATTGTTATATACCATATCTCATCTAGTAGACTTATTGGTTTAAAAAATGATTATTTATTAACATAGCAATAATGGGATGAATGGAAAATTTATATTGTCTATATAAAAGAGGTTTTGCAAAAGTTTGTTGACTTAATTGAATTTGTTTTTATATTTGCTACCCTTGCAACAACATAGTTTTAGTAAATAGATTATTTAATTATGTTTGTATGTGTATGCTTAATTCTAAAAAAAATATGTTGCCCAATTTTTAAATAAGTTTATAATTATATTTTTAAATATGTTAAATTTTGTTAAACTTTAAATCTTTAAGTGTACAAATTAACATGTTATGAAATCATTTAGATTTACCTTTAATATAGATGAGTTATGCGAATCAACTAGTGACTCACTAGATCGACATATGATTTAGTATCTCAATCGAGTCAATGACTAGTCCAAATCTGATTACATTTATTTTTAGCTGTTGCTTTTAGAAAATCAATTTTATGATAAGGCCTAATGGTTCTGAGTGCAACTTTGCCTAGCCCTCAATTAATTACTTAGGCCATATAATTTCAGCCAACCCGATCCAAAAAAAGACAAGAGCCATCTAGGATTGGCCTCCACCACAATCTCTCTCCACTCTCCATAGGTTCCTCGATTTGACAGGATTCAATTGCTGCTTCATATGGCATTACACATCACCTGTGTCACTCACTGATATGCTTTGTTCCTCATCTACTTTTGTTTGGAGTTTAGACACAAGTTATGCTTTTGTAAGTTAAAAAATGCTATCACGACTACTCCAGTGCTCATGTTGCCTAACTTTGAATTGCCCTTTGAGATCAAAATAGATGCATTTAGAGTGGCTATTGGTGTTGTCCTCACTCAAAATGGGCACCCTCTTGCGCTCCTCAATAAAAAAAATAATAATAATATGCAATAGAATACAACAAGCGATGTTTGCTATCACGAAATCTGTCGAAAATTAGATGCAGTATTTAGTGGGGCATCAATTCAAGATTATCACATACAGATCAAAAGAATTTGATGGAACTTATGTCACAAGTAATTCAATCACCAGAGCAACAAAAATGGGCTTTCAAACTCCAAGAATTTAATTACCTTTGAAATATGCTATAGGCCGAGTAGAGACAACAGTTTTGCATATTCTCTTTCTCGATCCTACCCTACTTTAGTAGCCATCTTCACTATGCTCACCTCATAGCGTTACCAACTACATTCACTACGACAAGAGTGGCCTCAAGGTTCTTCGTTGAGATTGCCCACCTCAATGGCATTCCTTGAATCATTGATCGTCACTGACTGTGACAAGGTCTTCATTAGTGTGTTTTGGTGGGAGCTTTTAGGGTTGCAAGGAACTTCTCTGAGTTCTCCACAACGTATCACTTGGAAATCCAGTCAGACGGAAGTCATGAATCGTTCCATAGGTGCTTACCTTCAATGCTTTGCTAGCGACCAACCTAAGAGCACTGGTACTCTCTTCTCCACCTTGTTGAATACCAGTACAACACAGGTAGTCATTAAGGAATGTGATATAGATTTTAAGTTCATTTCTACTTAATGTTTGATTTTTTTATTATTGAATTCCAAGTGACAACCTAGCTTAATGTTTTGATTGATCTAAATTTTCTTCAACCTTTGGATTTTTAGTTTTAATTCAATTGATGGACATAACCCCTAGCCTAGTGCCTCTTAATTAAGTTAGAAATAATCATTTGTGTCCTTGGAGAATGATCAAGGTTATACCTTATATTACATTTAATTAGAGAACCTAGTTATATTTTGAGTTGAATACAACACTTGTGTTGGCAATCACTTCTTTTAGGAAAGGAAAGGCAACGCTTCATGAGTTTTTCCTCCAAAATAGCATTCGTGTAGTTATGGCAAGCCATGTTATTTTGTACGTCTATTGGTTCATTTGGTGTACCCTTCCATCTCTGAAATAAGAAAGAACTACATCAAAAGGTTGTTGCATTGAATGTTTAAAAGTAGATAAGACAAGAAAAATTACTATATCCAATGAGGATTGAGCATATGGAATGCAATAAACTTTGGCAGGGATACAATAACTACCACATATATCATACATGTTAGCGAACTCTTCCTGTAATCTATCTGCTCGTACTTAGACGAAATTCTATTTGGAACTTCCCAAAGTAAACTTTGCCAAGCTAGCTCTTTCAAGAAGCAATTGTTTTGTCTACTTTTGAAGTACTTTCGAACCTTCATAGGATAATAACCGGACTGCATTCTGGTAACTTAATTCAGCAAGCTCTTCTTTCGTAATTTCTAGCATAGATGCAACATAATCAAGTACCTGTAAGTATAATGAATTGAAGAGTGTAAATCTAACAAAGCAAGTCACTGTATAAATTTAATATGATTAAATTAATATGTAGGACCTTGAACTACTTGATAATTTTTAATTAGGTCCTTGAACTTTTTTTTTAATTGGGTCCTCTTAACTTGTATTTGTTTTTTAACTGAGCCCTTCTGCCTAAACTGTTGTTACGGGAAATTATCTACCTGAATCAGATGTGAGTCTTCAATTGAAAATATTAACATATATCTCCAAGGAAATCATATAATAAGAGATGCTTTTTTTGAAAACCAAAGGTGACAATAGAGGCAGTTACTTGAGCTACATACATTATGAATGTTTGCGGGATGATTGAGTGTTTCCTTTGGCAACATCGAAGCATCTGCCAAGACATGGGATGAATTACCGAGGGAAGAACCAGAAGTTGATGAAGTTGTTGTTTGGGCAAGAAGCTCTTCGGTGAGAGAAGTATCTCCTTCAACAAAATAAAGAGAATCTATGTTTGACATTGGTAGTGCATCAGGTGCATCTGTCTCCAACAAAATCCTATCAGGAGGGACCTAAATAGAATAGAAAATAAGCATGTCACTGATTTGAAATATATAGTACAAAATTACATTCAACATTAATCATATATCAGGAGTGATGAAAATCACCATCTTCAGCATTTTCTTTGCTTTACTTGCTTTTAGTGACATAAGAAATCCTGAGAAGGAAAAATAAGCACCAAGCTTGGAAAATTCATGAACCATCTCTGCAGAACCTAGGTAAGAATGAAGAATGACACCGGCAGGAAAAGGCCCCAAAAACCTGAAAATATTGAAATTTCTTAGACTGAAATTTCAGGGATGCCACTTCATTATGAAAAATGAGAACAACACCATAACATTAATTGAATGGCTTTCCATTAGATAATGAGAATCTGAGCATCTAACCATGCTAAAAAAGGAGGCCAAATTACAAACATCAGGAAAAAGCCTCTGGTATTATAAACATCTGAGGCTCTAATACAGAAGTAATTTGTAAGGGCAGACAAAACATTGTGATACCCAGGAATGTTTACAGATTTTAATAGCCATTTAATTTTCTCTCTCTCTCTCTCTCACACACACACACACACACCCCTAATATAGAAGTGATAACTTTAATTATATGGGTGTGTATCTATCAATATCAAATCATCTTATTTTCAGCAGTTGATATAAGACCAAGTGATAAGAATTGTTACATGCACCAATTAACAGTACTGCAAATATCACTAAATTTCATGTGGTACTACACTACTACTGACAAGAAAAAATACAAGCAGTTAAAATATGTAGCTGATTATATCTGGTGAATTGAACACATGGCTTAGGTAACTGATTTCACTACCAAAATATTAGAAATTCAGGCAATTTGGAACAAGAAACAAAAAAAAGGAGGAAGCGGAGAAGCTCCAAATCACAATGTAGAATGATGAAGCCAACTTTAGAAGTCATTTCAGTGTAAGAGAATGTTGAGGATGAAAATCCTCCAATAGAGTTTACTAAAATGAATATCAAATCCAACTATATCTGAGAAGCACTGGTTCATTATAACTATATATCAAAGCAATTCAAAACAGTAAGAAAAATAAATTAAGCAATCACAGGAAATCACAATTCCATTTGTACGAAAGATAGAAAACCTTCCTATCATTTAGAAGTCTTGCATACTTGACAAAGTCTACAGAAACAACAATGCATACTTTGACTTTGACCTCATTGAAATTATATAGTTTCTGGATTCTGATAGACAGCAACCACCTTATCAATAGGGCGTATGTCATTGTCAAGTCACATAAAAGAACATGATTAGTTAGGAATTTGAATTTCTGTTTGAATTTAATAAAACAAAGAGATGGGTGATTTTTGCTAGTTTGACTATACACATTCAGATCTAGTAAGAAATAAAAACATCACCAATAGCTGTATCCTACAGAACACGTCCTTTAGTAAAATATGATTTTTCTCTTTCCAATCACCTCAGTATGGAAAGGAACTTTTGCAGTTCGAAAATTTTACATTCCATCATCACTATTATTAAGCAATCTTTTAAAGTAACAATTGAAAGAAGAGAAAGAAGAATGCATATTCATACTTCATTAGCTCAAGAAGATCACCAAAAGCACGAACACAATGAACAGATGCTGGTTTGTTTAACTCTTTTGCAAGTTCAAGCTGCTGCCTCAATACTTCAATCTGCACAAATGTCCTAATGTATTAGCAGCCAACAATCTAGGTAGCATTCTTCTGCATAAATGGTCATCTTCTGTCCTTGATATATGATTGGTCAATGTGTTTCTTATTTTAGCTAAAGTGTCGCATCATTTTCTTTTCGGTAGATCCAAGTTTCCACAAATACCATAAGGCCAGAGCTCTATTTGATAATCTGGCAGTGAAATGTCATTCTTAACTGAAGACATGGGAGATGGGACTGGGCTTTAGCCTTTGGATGTACTACATTAGAGGCACGGCAGCATTACAAACAACAAAATTTTGATAAAGTTTATATAGAATATAACCTTTTATATCAAGAAAAATAAATGTTCATTGAGAAATTGTAGTTTGACCCATTTTGAAGCCTAAGTGCTATGCTTTACAGTCCTTTGAAAATTGGCTTATCCTTAAGGAAGCAAAGCCTCCGAGATTAACAAAAATGGCACCAACCATAAATATTCAGAATTCAGCATCTTTAAAGAAAAGGCTTTTATCAAATTACACACAACCCATCCTTTTTGATTTTCCTACACTAACCCCCCTTTAAGTTTGAAACCATTACACTAACACCCCCTTATATGTTTCAAAACATTACACTAACACCCTCTATAAGGGAGGTGAACGTAATGGTTAAAAAAAGCAAGGAGTGCTTATGTAATAACACGAAACCTCAGGAGGTATTGCTGTAATTTGCTCTAAAGAAAGACCTTCACTCTCTCACTAATGATCAGCAAGTTCCACAATTGCCAAAATTCCTAATTATGTCTATGCAGCAAATTCAGTTTGAAATTTAATTTATTGTTTTCTTTACAGACAATTAGTCAGGGTCATTAACTTTAAGCTCACTTTGCTAAGTAATAAGATTGTTCTCGAATCTCAATCCATGTTCCTTAAGAAAAAATGGTGTTTAATTTCATGTACATACAGCGCTTTTGGTTCTCCTACCTGAACCAAGACTGTAAACAGATGCCAAAATCATCTTTAGGCTTTTTAACCAACAAAATAGGGCCACTCATTCCTAGCCAGAGTTTAAGTACTTTATTCTTTGTGAAAAACCATAAGGTGTCCCTCAAAACCAAAAGGATGAGGGACTAACCACTATCTCAGGTATCGGCTTAGCTCAAATCACAAGGTGCATCCAGTGGGTTTCAAACCTTGAACTGCAGTGTTTGAGAGTACTTAGATAAGTAATTGGTTACATTTCAAAATACTCCAAACAAGTAGATATTTATATCGTAAGACCTTTTATATGTACTGCTTCTTGCTTAAACTGGGAAATGGAAATCGAATTTATTTATGTGTAAAAGCTCTTTACAATATATGGTACAAAATATTGAAATTCTTACAATGAACTCTTAAATAACTCGGACAATATATACTCTCCATTACAACTCAAGATGTACCAAACTGCACCTTAAATAATTCAGCCACTATTTATGATAAATATTTTCAAGCATATCACATCTCACACATGTGAGAATTATAGTGGAAAAATAGTAGTATATTAAAGCAATTTATCTTGTCACGCTCATATGAAATGATTAGATTCATAAAGAAAAACCAAACATTTAGCCCTGACATATTGTAAAATAAAATTCAAAAAGTAATTAGCCGACTGAAATAGAGAATCTGCCCAAAAATATAAAGCAAAAGTGTTATTTAACTACTTCACTGTCAAGTACTCACAGTATTGGTCAATTTAATTAAATTTCCAAGGATTGGCAGCATCAATGATGGGGATATTTAGTCATGGGGAAGAAAAGGAAAAGGGCACATACACTCAGCTTTCCTGGAAGTTACTGCAAATATGCAAATCTGCCTATGCGGATCACATTGCATTTTATACATTTTCTATATTACAGTAGTATCTTTAAATTATTTAGAGTATCCAATAATATATAGATTTATCATAGAATACTTTAAGGTATGCTAGAGATTATCTCTTACAACTAGTTTTCCTATTTTCTTAGTTTCCATAATTTCCTAATATCTTATGATTTGTTTCCTTATTAGTTAAGATTATGATTAGTTAATAGTATAAAAAGGCATATTGAGTTAGGTTTCATGAACAATAGCATCATATTGTAATACAACACAATACACAAGAGAATATTATTCTCCCTACTCTCTCCCTCAACACCTAAAACCCCATAATTCCAACACAGTAATTGCATGCAGAACTGCATATATAGAGAGAGAGGACACATCATATGAGAGGAAAGTATCTTATATGAGAGTGAGAGTGAGAAGATTAAATTTGGATTGTATAACCAAACATGGACAGTTAAAATTTAATCTTAAAAAGTCATGTGACTTTATAAGTAATCACATCACATTAAATCTTAATCACTTGTGTATGATTATACAGTCCAAATTTAATCTTTCACTCACACACCCCCCAATAATAGCCCACAAAAATAACATAACAAGCTAATACCTGCTCAGAAAAATCAATCTTCTTTCCGTGTGATCCTTTGTCCACACCAATCTGAGGAAAAGTCAAAAAGCTCAAACACATCAAATGTTAATTTAAAGAAACTATTTTCATCGATAAACATGCAATTACCTCTCCAACTGCAGCAGAGGGTGTGGAATCAAAATATTCCTTCAACGTTTGAAACCAATTGGGACTCCGTTCCTTAACAAACCTGCAACAACGTCACAAAATAAGGTCATTTCAATTGAGGAAACCAAGAAACAAAAACAATTACCAAGGATGGAGACCGAAGCAAGGAATGACGGAAGGGTATGTTTCGGCCAACTGCTTAACGGAGTGCCAGTCTTGTTCGGAAACTCCGTTAACGGCGAAGTACGCGACGCCGGTGTCTTGCGCGGTTTTGATGAGATGGGGTGCCTTGCTTAAGATTCTCGGGTCCTGAAGGTGACAGTGTGCATCCAACAGTCTCAACATCGTTCGCAATATCTCAAAACCCTATCTTTCTGTGTGGCTATTTGTCAATTGCACTCTTGTGGGGTTTCAAATGGGGAAATTTTATTCGATCAGCGAAAGAAATAAAGAAAGGAAGACCCTGATGCTTCTTCACAAACAGGGATCCAAGAAAGTAAGGACAATGAATAGAAATTTAAACATGTGATTTGACCTTTCTCCCCAAGCATATGAGTGGGAATTCGAACCTGTTACCTCTCATATGCAAAATCCCATGTTGCTATACTCGACCAACTCATTCTGGGTTATGGTAGGATTCAAAGTTGGGAGCTATCAAATCTATTTATAGGTGAGAGACTTCACCCAATTCAAAATAAAAATCCATCCAAAACCAAATACTTTACTAATACTTATATTATTTTATTATTTTAGTATTATATACCATTTAAATTTTATAATGTTTTGTAATATTATGTATAAGAAACTTATACCATACATACTAATTTCTTTTAATATATGAAATTTTACAAATTTTTATTGTAAAAGATTTAACATAATAATAATAAGTTTTGTTAATTATCATCATTTAAAATATAAAAAGAAAATATATGAATTTTAATAAAATAATATTTTAACAAAAGACAAAAAATCAAATAATAAAATATTAATTTAATTTGATTTAATTTAACTAAACTGAATCACATATATATTTTAAGTTTAACTCAAGTAATTTTTTTGATAAAAAATCAAACCATACTGAACCACAAACACTCCTATCTATATCTATATGTGTTCTTATCTATATCACGTCATTACTAAGACTACTCGGGAAACCTAGTTTTGAAAAAAATAACTACAACTAATAATAACTACGGTAATTAATAATTACATAAAAATAGTTATAAAATTATAATTTGTTTTATATAAATAGTTATTTAAAATAATTTATTTTTATTTAAAAAATAATTATTTCGAATAACTTATTTTATTTATCCAGAACGGGTTGTATAATTAGTTTTAAAAACAATAATCAGATACATAAAACTAGTTATTATAATCCCTTATAATCTACTTATTTATTAGTTATAAACTTATTATTTAAATAATCAAACTAAAAGCATGAACACCCCTGATCATTATTAAGTAATGGCCAATTTATAAAAACTTACAAAAAAAAATAAATTAAGATTTAAAAAAGGCATATTTGTGTTAAAACTACTATAAAACATATTTAATTTGTCTTATGTTATAAAGTTGTTAATGATTTTTATTTTATTTTCATTCACTAATTTAATAATAATAATAATAATAATAATAATAATAATAATATTATTATTATAGTTATTCACTAATTTGTGTCAAGATCACACATCACAACTTAAGCCTTTGATATAAATACATCCAACTACTTCAATCAAGCTACATTATATAGATCATATAGATCCAACTTAAGAATCATATAGATCATACATATTAATTATCATAACTTTTCAAACATCAAAATACATAGTCATCTTGTCCATAAGTAAGGATCACCTACGTCTCAAAATAAAGAAAGTGTCTTTATCTCTATCCTTATACCTATAGTTACATTATATTGGAATCACCATAATACTCTTCATTGCATGCAATGGAAGCCTACCGAAAAAATGAACAAATTCCTGAGAAAAATAACAAACCCAAAGTTTGTTACTCAATCACTAGTACATCTGAAAAGAAAAAAGAAATAATGGATAAGTTATAAAGACTTTGTGAGAGCATAATAAGCAAAGTGAACAAGAAGGAGAAAATAAACATAGCACGGGTTTTTACATTCAAATAAAAGTTTGTGTTGACAATTAAATAAAAGTAAATACAACATAATTCACTTTGTAAAATTGATATTTATTCTCGTTAGAATTCATTGAATATTAACTAAAATCTTTGTAATCAATAATAGATCCTTTCTATGAAATTACACAACACATACTCATAGCATATTGCACATAAAGAACTATATCAATACAAAATGACAAACAAAACTCTCAATCGAATAGGTTGAATTTCATACATCTTATACATTGAGGGATTTTCCTACCTCTATCTTACCACACTATATAATGAACCGCATTATCTCTTTGTTGTGACAAACAATAACTATAGGATAACAATCACTTAGATTATAGGTTGCATTTTCTCTTCGTTGTAGCAGTCGATGATTATGGAAACTATGGATATTCAAACCATAGGCTCTCTTCTCTCTTCGTTATGGGTACTCAACTCATAGGTCACATTCTCTCTCCATTGTAACAAATGGCCATTATAGGAACTACATGTACTCAACCCATTGTCTACATTCTGTGTTCATTGTAACAAATGGTGATTAGTCACGAAAACCATAATGAGTAATCAATTCCATATTTAAAATACATTATTAATTTCTAAGAACCATGGAAAATCAAGTTCCAAGTAGTAAAAATAAATTTTATTCTTATCTCAAGTGTTCATAGGAACCATGATCACAAAAAAAAACCAATTTTAAAATTTAATTGCTTCTCCAAAATACAAATAAAAGTGTCACTGTGTATATTAGCTACTCACAATTATAAGGGAACCAAGTGAATCTCTTCCAAATTCACCAAGTGGGGAAACCAACATATTTTCCAATGAAACTACGCATCAATGATAAGAAACAAAGAGGTTACACAAAATCCTCAGCTTATAAGGCTTAGGATTTTGAGAAAACCATAAGAATCCTAATATTAAAATTTCCAACACCTTACACACAAAACCTATTACTAATCTATGTCATAAAAATAATCATCTAGCTTTATGGGTTATGGATTTACCTCAAAGAGCTTCAAATAGAGATTTTTATGGGGTGTCTATTATTCCTCTCAACTCAAATAACCTTTCTTGTGCTATATATATGTCTCATAGGTGTAAGGAGTATTTGAATTTTGAATCAATAGAGGAAAATGAGTGGAGAAAGTGAAAGGAAGAAAATATGAGAATGAGTGGAGAAGGAATGACACGAATTAAGTACAAGGTTCAAGTCTTTATTTATTTTTTTAAAGAAAGAAATAATGAAGTTAGGGGCTTTATAGGTCTTTTAAACAAAACATAGGGTTCTTTTATTTAATTTTTTTTCTTTTAATGAATAAAGCATTTTAAATATGATCTTGACGAAGGGAAAAATTGATGGGAAATATTAGCAAATCCTGCATAAGCTCTACTTATAGGCAATCAAAATTCCTTTAATGATATCAAAAGGACTAATAGGTAAAAGCAATTGTAGCCAAGATCAGCATATATCATAACTTGATTACTGTTGGAGTTTAAGTGTGAAGGTGAAGTCTCACATTAGTTAGAAATAAACAAGTTAAGTAACATATAGGTGAGAAAAACCCACAAAGGTGGTGTCAAGTTTACTTGTGTGGTGTCCTTGTGACCCATTGTTGAAAATCTACTTGGGATCCCTTGCATCAAAAACAATGTTTTAAGAATCGGATCGATAATCGAATCAACCGAGGCATTGGGTTAATAGGTCCCTGGTCGAACTAGTTTGACCCGGTATATTTTTAAGAAAATAATATAACTATGTAACTAACATAATTTAGTCATTCAATACTCT
This sequence comes from Glycine max, assembly GCF_000004515.6. Classification (NCBI taxonomy): domain Eukaryota; kingdom Viridiplantae; phylum Streptophyta; class Magnoliopsida; order Fabales; family Fabaceae; genus Glycine; species Glycine max. The sequence goes on from NC_038252.2 coordinate 31,361,373, forward strand.
AAATTTAAAATGATTGTCTTTAGAAAATACCTAGTGTCCCAAATAATGACCAATATTTAGGTCAATACAAGCCCATAAATAAGTTACAAACACAAACAAACATCCAATGTCTTAAAAATAATCATAACTTAAAAAAATAACATAGAAAACATTTATAATTTTTTATTTTTTTTTAAAAAAAGGAGCACTTGGTTCAACCAAAGACCCACCTGATTCAACCCAGGCCACATTGATTCTGATACATTCCTTATCCTCTTAGTAAACCAAACCAGTGTGTCCACCGGGTTCCAACTGATCTGGTCCAATTCTTAAAACATTAATTGAAATTCTTCCTGATGGTGAGTCCATATACGAAGATTAAAAGTCTTCTTAGTAATATAGAGGCTAGGCGACATGTCCCATGGCCTTGAAATAATGGAGCGAGAATGCAAGTATCTAACGCGTGTTAGTAGCAATAGATAAGCTCAAAGGGCCTAATGGTGGAAATCATATTGCAACCATGGTTAATCTTTTAAGGCCATCATTGGATACTTATGGATTGAAAATGACTTCTACTTAACGGAGATATACCATGCGAAAGAAGCTCACAATCTGGGGGGGGGGGGGGGGGAGGGGGCAGATTGTTGCAGTTCAAGTGTGAAGGAGAAATTCTACATTAGATAAAAATGAACAAGTTAAACAACATATAAGCGAAGAAGACCCACAAACTTATTGCATTAAGGTTTTAGGTTAAAAGCAGTGTTAAGTTCACTCTATAATATGCTCTTGATCTATTGGTGAAAATCACCTGGTGTTTTATATCCTCCTCAAGTTTTCCAACAATTAGTTACAACCCTTTTTACTTAATCCCTTGTATCGGCTCATAGGTGATTGTGATCAATAACATCTTCACAAATTCAAGTCAAAAGAAGAAACAACACATTAACTTATAAAGACTAGTAATTGTTTTTACGGGGAAAAACACCTAAATACTGTGAAATAATCTAATTAGTAGGATTTGCATATAAAAACTATGTAAAAGAGCATAAAAGAAACAGACTACAAACATGATACCATTGAGAGGAAAAACAATATATGCACTAAATAGATTGTATAACACAACAAGGATTTGCCAACTTCTACTTTGAAACATAGTTAAATTGGAAAATCTTTTGATACTCCAATTTTACTTAAATCACCACTAAAACAGACACAAGTTCTCATCTAACACTATATAATTCAATATCATATATATAAGTCATTCTCTTCCAATTTTTATGCTTTATGCTAGCATTGTCACCATTTCTAGCAAAGTGACATCAAAGTAATTGTGTATATTATTGCATATTTGATGTCCTGCAAGAAACATGAGCTTATTATAAATTTTAAAATATTAATTGAATATTCTCTGAGATTTTAGCACTAAAATGGTAATATTGTAAAATCTCATGAAAAATCCTAATTGTTTTACTTTCAACGTTAGTTGTGTTTTCCTACATAATTTTCCACTCAAATTACCTTTGATTATTATGGCTTCTTAAGTAAGCAACACATCAAATATTTTGTCTAAGCAAGGTAAATTGAATCCACTACAACCATCTTTGGTGATGCATATTGGGGAAAACCAATTTTTTTGGGTATCATAATGACTGCACTTTATATTCTTTCATCAACCAAATTATTTCAGTCATTACACAGCCTATGACTGAGCAACACACACAGATACATCCTTCCATTACCCTTAAACTATATATTCTATTTTTATCCATAATTAAATAACAGATAGCGGAATCTCCAATAAACATTTTTGTACTAGATCAAAAGCAATAATGATAGGATTGTTTTTATCACTGCAAAAGACCAACCAATGAAGAGGCACATTCAATAACGACCCAGCTCTAAATCCCTAATAACATCTCTATTCCTCAAACCCGTTTTGAATGAGAAAACTTGGATCTCAGATTTGCAATCATCAAAAGTATACACGCGAAGTCTAATCAGAAGTAGCAAGTAGTCATATGTTGATTCGTTGTGCACAAAACTGTTGTGAGGTGATAAGGTAGGGAAAAGGAAATGCAAATCAGAATATTTATTGAGTGGTGCCTCTACGTCGATGGACTTAGCGTAAACATCATCTGTTGTGAGGCTAACATTTTCTGTGATGAAATTGGACATTTATCTCCATAATTAGTTATCATTGAGGAATGCAAGTAGTATTTGCCAATGCAGTATTCATTACTTAAAAAAATAATATTTTTAAAAATTATTTTTCGCAAATTTGTTTCCAAGGATAGGTGAAATATAACTTTTTCGAGTTGGAAATAAAGTTTAAAAATTGAAAATAAAAATACCATGTTGTCCTTATTAACTCATTAAAAAAGAATTATAGTTAATGTAGGTACCAATTTTATGTTAAAAATTTGAAGGATTTTTTGTACAATGTGAAACTGATAACTAACGTTTATAATTATGGATCCTTTAGGTCTAGTTCCGTCCCTAGAGTAAAGAATCAATCAAAGTGGTCCAAAACTAGTACAGAGAACTATTGTTTTTGAAAGAAAAAAATATTTATTATTTTTTTGTTTAATCTAACTTTTGTAAGATAAAAAAAAAGACATATTTATATATTACATGTAGGTATAAATTACTTTGTCATGTATTGTTAATTTTTTTATCTTCTAAAACATATAATCTAATTATTATACTAATTTATAATATTTATATATTGATTTCTTATAATTTTATATTATTTTATTACTTAATTGTAAATTAGTGCTTTCACTAATTCAATTAATTAATTGGTTTTAAAAATATTGGTTGGGAGTTAGGACTAATACATTGAGATTTATTTATTTTTTATTTGTAAGAACTGAAAACAAGGATTTAGAGATTTACAGCTCATGTATTATGTTCAATCACCATTTGATTTAAACCTCCTTGATACACATCAAGATTTATTTAAGATGTTGACTTCTCATTTATTTAACATGTTGACTTCTCCTAACAATGTTCTTTCCCCCACACTTAAGGAGTATGATTATCTGTGAATAATGTGACACCGTGTTGGTAGCTTTATGCATTGACCAAACTAATCCTACTGTTTGGAGGGTCTTGGTGCTTATTTGGAAGGTAATTATCGTTGCCATTTTTTATGTTAGGTGATTTAGCAGAGTTTTCTCTGGTGATTGTCAAACAAATAGCAATGATTACATGAAATATGTTTAGGTTTAAGGCTTAAATAATGTGATGAATTATACTTGAATGTTAAAAGTACATAACTCTTGATATCAGTATTTACCTTCCCCAGCTGTTTGGGGTTGAAGTATGGACAAATGCTCATTTTACCATACACACATGTGTTGTTTATATTTTTGCTGCATCACAAGAATTGGATTTTAGATTTGGGTTTTGAGCTTTTGTAGCCAATCAAATAGAAGTAGAGATTAGGTTTGGGCTTAGAAGTTCATTCCACCTGCAGTTTATTATTCAATACATTGGTCATGTGAAGGGAGTTTAATCAATTTGATATGTTAGCATCATTTGCTTCCATGAATGTGGAACCACTTCAGTTCGACTAAGCCCATGTTGTTCTGATGATGATTATTCCTCAGAAAAGGAAAAAATTGAGTATGAAGAGCTATAGAAGTGGGATATGAATTGACATCATTTACTTGAAGCCAGAGAAGCTATATCTCAAATAGCATGAGGACCTTTACAACTTTGTATATTCCTTTAAGGTGAATTTGGCATCATTTTTAACAAGTTGCCAGCCGTGGGAAATGGGAAGACGCAGAGATATATCGCTTTAAGGCCTCCCTTCAAAGGTTTCATAAGCCTAAAATTGCTGTCACCTTCATTAGTCATTACATAATTTACATAGATGGTATATGGATGTGTTGTATATGACTATTATTTTGGTCTTATGTGATTGTCTGCAAATGTAATTGTTATTTAGTGGTGACCAGTTGTTTTATTCTGCGAAACATCGATAACGGCTAAACAATTATATTATGAGAGTAGAAAATAAAGCAAATTTTCTTTAAAAATAATTATTTAACAATTATTTGTGCTTAAAATGTGAAAGAATTGATGTTGTGTAATTTCTGGCTGCATGTATTAAAATCAGACGGGCAACAACAAAAATGGGCAAACACAAAGAGGAAATCAAGGCCCAGCCCAAATGACACACTCAGCGCACGGCTCAGGCACGAGAAGGAGGCGCACTAAGCGTGCAACGCCAGAACAACACTCATTAAGGATGTATGGTGTACTTCAAATTTATCAATGCAAAAGGATTCCCTTTTAGGTTTCTTTCTATTCTATTATCTTTTCTGTTTTTATCTTACATATTTCATCTTATTATTCTTTTAGGGGTTAGATGCTCAAGAGAGGATAACTTTTAATTAAGATTTAAGGAGAATATGCATGTATCGGTTTTAGGGGTTAAACCCTCAAGAGAGGATAACCTTTAATAGAATAAGAAAAAATGATATCTTAATAAAATCATTGCTAGACATAAAATGATTACATTATGCCCATGCGTCAAAGCAAAGATCTAAAATATATTCTTCGATTAAGGCATGTTAGATCCTAACATTTTCATTCATTGAATTTTATCTTAATTATTCCGCTGTTTATTTACAAATATTAATTTTTATTCTGTACTCCAACCTGAAATTCATTATTCTTATATAAATTGAAAAAGTATTTAAAATAAGTACAACACGAAATTTCTTGAAAAATCGACACTCGACTTCTGAGTTTTTTTTAATTGGACAATTGGTACACTTCCCAATCCGTTAACAAATATACAAGGACTCTTACTATATATTCTATGAAATATATTCTAGTATGATCAAAATATTTTGAAGCAACTGAATGCAACATTTTTGTAGTTTTCAGTTAGATAGAGAACAATAGCATATAACCTGCCTAATATGTGCGTCATGATGTTTTCAATATTCATGTCTCACTGTAAGTCAGTCACGATCTTGTTTGTGCCTTTCCACTTCTCAAAACATTGGATAATTAAAAATGCAAGCGCAAGAGTAAAAAAGCACTTGCATAAGGTAGCATTAACAATTCAAAGTTTGATAGAAAAGATACAGAAATCACTAAAACATGATTCAATTATATTTCACTTTTGTTGCGAAGATAGAAAAATCACATGGTTAAGGTAACCTTAACAATTAAACAAATTTGCGGGAAAAAAAAAAAGATGAATCATCATCTCCCATCAAGCACTCTAAACACGATGAGTCAAGAAGAATCATCATCATCCAAACTCTCCAAATCCTTCCCTCCTCTCCTCCTCAAAGGCCTTCTTTAAAAAACAAAAACTCAAGAACTGCTTAAACTGGTGACAACAGGAATAACAATAAACAGAATAAGAATGAGCAACAGAATGATCCCAATGCACATCCACTTCCTGCTCTTCTTCTGGTACTCCTTTGCACTCTGGAGATTCTTGGTCCCATCCTTGACATAGTGAGAAGCATGCAGCACGTGATGCTCAATGTCATCCATCTTCTCACCCTGTGCCTCCACCATCACAGCCATGTCAAGAAACACCTGGTGCAGCTCCAGTAGACTCTTCTCCACCTCCTTGGCAGCATCATGCCTGTCCTGAATCTCAACCACTGTTTCCAGAACCTTCCCTCTCCCGTGTTCCTGTATGGCCTTCCCCAGAACCTCTTCCTCGTTCCCGTTGGCGATGATCTTCTCAATCACTTCCTCATCTGGGTGCTCCCCAGTCACTGTGAAGTACCTATTGAATTTCACATCATATCACACAAATTAATCAAACCATGATGCTGCATAAAAACCCAAATTAAGAACAGATAGGGATAAAACCAAACCCACAACAGATATATAAAAATCCAAATTAAGAACAGATAAGGATAAGACCAATCTCCCTCCTTTCTAAAAATATAAAAAGATACATATCAAATATATAAGTGCAGTTCTGAAAATTCAAATTAAGAAAGTATTTTAATTGAATTTTCATTACTTTCACAATTTAAGAGCAGCATTGAAAATTCCATGTCTTGTATGCAACAGTATTGAACTGAATTTTCACAACTTTCACAAATACTTAGTATAGGTGAAGTATCCAAGAATGTCATACGCAAACACAAATATGGATATGGCTATGCTTCTATGTCTCATATGCAAGTGTTGAATTGAATTTACAACTTTCACAAATACATAATGCAGATAAAGTATCCAAGAATATCAGTATCAGTGTCAGACCCTCCTCATGAAGCAAATTAAAGTATGGGTGCATCTTAGAAGGAAAGATAAAGAGTGTGTGAATAACCAAGTTAGTTGAATTGTTCGGATAGTACTACCCAAGTGCAATCATTGGAAGAAACAATTATTGGTCAGATTTACTTACTTTTTGACCAAATTCCATATTGTTCGGATAGTACTACCCAAGTGCTATCATTGACAGAAATAATTATTAGTCAGATTTTACTTACTTTTTGACCAAATTTCATATTAGTTAGGGTCTCTTTCCCAGATGAACCAGAGGGTTAAGACAAAAAAAAATGTGTGTAGATCATTACCTTCTCCCCACAGTATCCTTGTACTCACTCATCATCCTCTGCCTCAGCCCCTGAAACTCCATCATGAGCTCTTTCAGCTTCTTCCTGAGCCCATTGGTGACTGCAATCCGGGTCCGGTAGATCGCGGGCGTCCCCTCCTTGAGGCCGGAGAGGCGCCTGTTGGCAGCATTGGCGCGGTCCATCTCCTCTAGCTGGGCCCGGATCGCCCGGGCCTTCTTGAGCACAGCGACAATGTCCGCATTGATCCGGGCCCGGAGCACCTTGAGGGCCTCGGGCTTGTGCAAGGACTTGCTCTCCTCGTTGGCCTGCTGGAGGCGGCCGAGGATGTCACGGAGGGACCCCATCTCAGCCTTCACCTTCTCAGCCTCTTCGAGGAAGAGACCCATGTCGGTGTCCAAGTGTGTTGTGGAAGAGGTAAGTTCCACGTTGCGAGGAGTAGCAGAAGAAACAACAACACCAGCTTCCAAATCAACATCTTCTTTCATTGCAGCCTTCTTCAGGTCCACGTAGCTGGTGAAGGATTTGGTCATAAGATCGTTCATTTTGCTGTCTGCAAAGAAGAATGAAGATGAAATCAGAACACTTTGGATTAAAAATCAGAAATTGATGTTATAGTGACAGCAACTATGAATAATACCTTGAAGTGAAGAAGAAGAAAGAATAGAAAGTGAAGGGAATGTGATATATGAAAATTCGAAATGAAGGGAGTTTTTATGAGTTGGGAAAGAACCAAAAGGGTAACGGATAGTTTAATGAGAGAAAGTAGCCGTTGCGATTTATATTTTGACTTCCAACGGCTATTTTTCTTCTTTCTTTTCTAAATTTAAACTCCTCTTCAATTTCAATAAAAAAATCGTCAAAATGAAAAAAAAAAAAAGTTCCCATTTTATATATTTACTTTTAGTTTTGGAAAGTGGAGTTTTCTGATTGAATCTGGATTGGATCAAGGAAGAGAAAAAAATTGAGATGAAACGAATCTGATGAAAAGAGGACTTGTTAAATATTTAGATTCTAATTTAGGGGGGACATTTTTTTTTTCGGAGATTTCTCCTTGTTGATTCAATTTTATTTATTTTATTGAAAGTTATGATTTTCGTCTAAAAGCAGTTTTTTCGTGACCATGATCGAGGAGCATATATACCCACACAAGTATTTATTTTAAACAATTAAAATTTATAATTTTTTTTAACATATTAGAATTAAAATTTATACAATATTTTTTAATATTTAAATTACATTTTAGATTTATAATGAATAATTTATATTAGATTAAGGTTATTTTCAATTATTGATAATTTACTTAAAAAAATATAAAATTTAATTTAGAAATATAAATATGAAAAAAACATCACATTTAATATACATAGAATTTTAAGAAAAAAAAATGTTGAGTGGAGGAAGAAAATTCCTATTCCATTTGATTTATTGTTGTATGAATAACGGAAGCCGGCCCAAGAAAACATTGTATGAAATTATTGTTGCTACAGAATTCTATAAACGAAAGAAACATGTCAAAAACTTATTAAATTATATAGTGACAGTAGAATGTTAGTATGAAATTACTAATGGTAACATATTCAGTTAAAAGAATGGCGGCAGCCAACTAACAATAAAAATCATGAGCTTTATTATTGTATTCTTGTCTTTTTTTTCATTTTTTGCATTCTAGTGTATAGTTTCAAATAGTTAGTTCTGAATTGTGTTGGAAAACAATAATGAGTCTTGATCAATTCATTTGTGAAAATGTATGTATAGTTCAAACGAAAAAAGTATCACACCTAAAGTTGGGTCAAATTCTAATAGTTCACATGATCATATGAACCTGCGGTAAGTTATATTATGATGGTTATCAAACTCTTGAGTTAACTCGTTAACGCTTATGAGTTTACGAGTTCATTTGTCCTCTCGAGTTGACTCTTGAATAAATTCTTTTTTTAATAGACTTTACATAAACTTTATAAACTCTAAGTAAAGTCGATAGACTCTCGAGTTTATCACATTGTCAACGAGTTAACAAGTTAAAAAAATTATACCAAAATGTAAGTTATTTTTTATTGTTTTTTATCTGTTTAGCATTCAACATATCTTCATTTTATTCTCAAATACAAAATTTTCACCTTTAATAATATCAAACTCTTGTTCTCTAATAACATCTAACCTTCAATCAGAATTATCTACCCCTACTATAACCTCTATAAGTTATTGTCTAGTAATGATGTATTATTAGTAGACTTGGTTATTTAAATATTTTGAATTTTATGATTTACTATTTTGCTTTATTATATTGTTGAAATGTTTAATTAGTATGCTATTTATAAATATTTTGTTATTATTTTTATATGAAGTAGACTCTTACAAGTCTACGAGTTAAGTTTATGAGTCAAGTCTATGAAATTCTCAGGAGTATATGTAAACTCTCGAATTTGATAATTTTGTATATTCTAAGGGTTGCTTCCCTGTAAGTTATATTAAATTCACACCATTGATTTTAGGTCTCAAATAGGGGTGAGAATAGGTTAGACCAGGTCAGGCTTTAAAAGGCCTAAGCCTAGCCTACGATGAATTTTTGAAGCCTGAGTCTGGCCTATAGCCTATCAAAGACTTTTATTTTGGCTCAGTCTGACTTTTTTAAAAGTTTAGCCTGACCTGATAGCCTTTTTGAAAGTCTTCTTCATGATAAATATTTAATATTCCTTTGCTTTAAAGCAGGAACGTAATGGGAAAGTTAAGAAGAAAAGGAAAGTCAATAAAAATAATGAAGAATATAAAGGGGCACATGACTCAAGCAGTAATGTGTAATCAAAACAGTAATGTGTAATAAAAAAAATTAATTGTACCCAAAAAATAATATATATATATATATATATATATATATATATATATATATATATATATATATAGACCGACCTATCAGACTTATAAGACTTTTTAATAAACCTAAGCCTGATCTATTTAATTTAATAGACTTTTAAAAAAGTCTGAGCCTAGCCTTTTAATTAAATAGATCCAGGCCAGACTTTATACAGACTAGGTCGTAGGTCCCTGTAGACCGACCTGACCTATTCTCATCCCTAATCTCAAATATAATGCCGCTGAAAATGGCAATTCATGACACCTTCTTGTGCTATATTGGTGTCATAGGTAGGTGAGAAATTGGTCTCCAAATCACACACATTAAGTATTAGGAGCTGGTTTGGAGATTTCATGGCATGTGGCAAATTAAATTAAATTAAGCTCTTTTATATTTAAGTATTCGACGATCAAAATATAAACATGTATTATATATAAAAAAAAAGTAGACACATCGTTTCATTTAAAATTATATATTTTCTTACATTCAGCAAATAAATCTCACATTGACATCATATTTTTTTTAATTCAATTTGATTTGACTTTTTCTTTTCTTATCTCCATTGTATTTATATTCATTTAATCTATCTCTATCACGGTTAGGTTTTACAAATTTGAATAAACTTAAAAGAACGTCATCACATTTTTGTAACTTTAATTTAGTTATATATTTTATAATTTAATTTAATTATATTTTTCTCTCAAAGAAAAGAAAATGTTTTAGTTTGATAAGTATCATCAACAATATATCATTTTATATTAATATACTAATATTTAATTTAATTTAATTCATTTATAATTTAAATTTTAGTTTGTGTCCCTTATTTTGTTAAAGAAAAAGAAATATTTTAAGTCTTTTTTTTATAGATCAATTAAATGTTAATATGTTTTAGGGAACTAAAAATATGTTTAGTATGGACTTATGAAAATAATATATAAAAAAAGAAACTAATAACTAATATAATAATATTTTTTAATCTCATGTTTTTATCTTAATTTGAATAAAAAGAGACGTCAAATAAAATAATAATTTTAATTTAATTATAAAAATAACATGATAATATAAAAAATTATTATATGACTCACCAAAAATGATCAATTAAATTCCTTCACGGATTAGTCATCTATGAAATTAATGATACTCTATACCATGATAAAAAAAAAAAAAAAACTATACACCACACTAAAAGTGAACATATAATTGTTGAGTTGATTGGTTTATCTCATGCTTCACCCCTAGCCAAATGAGTATACTAATTCAGTGTGTATTTAAAAGGACGACATCATCAATGTTGACATCTTCATTTTTTTGTATTTAGTTTGGGTTGTTTACCAACATAGGATGTGGTTATGCCATGCACATAATTGTTGCAGGCAGGTTGCAAGTTTCTTATATTTATATTTGCCACCATGCATCTATTCATGAAATGATAAACTCTCATGAGCACTGTTCAAAATTTCCAAAAGAAAAAAGTAGGTTGCATCTTTTTACTTATTAAGTCAACAGTATTCTGTCCATTTTAATATTCTAACAAAATATTTTAAGCATAAAAAATGTAAAAATGAGAAGCAAAATTAAAATAACTTAGTATTTTTGTAATTACAAGTAAAAATAAATAAAAATATCTTCTAAAAAAGGGCCTTAAAAAATGTTCGGTTGCAATTCGGAGAAGTTTAGTATGGTCTAAAATGATTCAGTCCAGTTCACTACACTTACAAAAAGTTTAGTTTGGTTAACCCAAATTATTTTGCAGTTCAATTCAATTTGGACGAACCACATTTATAATTTGAAACTGTTTCCTATAGCTGGGTTTAGTCCAGTTCAAATTGAACTACCCTAGTCATAACATCATTAAACCTAAAAGAAAGAACAAAATAAAAAATAAGCAAATTGCTCAAATTAGGTCCCTTTTAGAAACTAATTCTCAAAAGGGGCTGTTGTAAAACCTTTAACAGGGGGTCAGTTTATTAAGGGACTCACCTAGGTATTGTCTTGTCAGGTGTGCATATATAGGTGGACCAAACGCAAGTAAAGGCAGAGTGTGAAAGATAACATATTCGAAAATTTTATAAAATGCA